>NW_015649134.1:430559-432935 GCF_001515625.1 Sinocyclocheilus rhinocerous | reverse complement strand
GGGAGACATCAGGCAAACCAAAATGACACTTAACAGCAGACAGAGAACTAGGAACTGAGAACACTTTAAATACACAGACACCAATGGGACACACCTGGGAGCAAATGAACTAATTAATCAAAACACAGCTGGAGACAAATACACACAATGAGGACAGGAACAGGAAGGACAAAATAAGGGCAAGGAAGGCACATGAGGAGCAAAACACACACAAAACACGGACCAGAGTCTGACAGTTAGAAGTCAGTTGGTGGAGAATAGGTGGTCTTTTGTGGATGTTTGACCACATTCAACTACACTAAGAAAGCAAAGGAAATGTGTTTTTGATTAGCTCTGGAAATGGCTGAAAAATGACATGGTCAAAACATTGTAGACCCAGTTGTAATGGCTGGACAAATCAGACACATTATTATTTGTTATATTTAACAAATAATCCTACAGACACCTTACCCAACAACTGGACTGGGTGCCAGGATGTCTGTGAAGCCACAACAAACAACCAGAGGCAGAAGAGGCCTCTGGTTACCATATAGCAAGGACACATTAAAGTGCCTCTATTATGCCATTTCGAATATTATCTTTCATGCAGTTTGTAATGTAGCTGTATGTGAATGCAGACAATCTGTAAAGCTGTAAATCTTAAAGTGCACTATAAATGAAGTTATCAAATCGACTCTAAACAGCCTAAATGAGTTGTCAGTAATTCAAATCCCACTTCCATGACAGCTACACGTTAGGGGATAACATCTGCATAATGCCCGCCTATGTTCTATGTAACTTGACCCTACATTTAACAACTTGACCCACCCTCAATCACTGTAGTAGAGGTCTGCACGGGACTGTTTTTTTAGTCCCGCTCCCGCAAGGTTCTATTCCGCACCCGCCCGCTCCCGCTATATATTCACTCTTTGTTCACCCGCTGTCCGCTTAGAATAATTTTCTTCCCGACCCGACCGTTCCCGCTAAATTTAGATCTCGTTTCCAGAATCTCACATTTAAATTTCCGCTACTGAAAGAAAGAGAGATAGGCTGACAAATAAAAGTGTAGTCTACACAAAATCGTATGTTATTTTATTCGTCTTGTCAAGAGTCTTGAATTTATTGACTTTGACTTGAATTTATAAGAATTATCTTAAGACACAAAAGTCACTCATCGACAACCTGCCTGTTCTGTCTGAGGGCTGTATATTTACCACAGGTAGAGCCTGCCCTGAGCATCGTTATGCACATGCTGCGCACAGACCACGCAAAAAAAACGCGTGATGTTTAAAGCATGTGTGCAGCGCGTGCATAACAGTCCTGAGCGCAAGCTGTACCGGTGGTCAATAAGAATAAAGCGCAGATATGCTGTTCTAAATGGACGTCGGGAACGGGAGTTACACCAGAGTTACCGACCGCTACCGCGTTTTATTCGGGAATTTAATCCCGTGGTGCAAAAAATCCGGTCGGGTCCCGCGGGAGAGTCGCAGGAATGCAGACCTCTACACTGTAGCTTGGTCGTGTAGTTAACATCATGTCGAAAATGCGGTGTCCTACGCTGTGAATGTAAATTCGTTTTATTTTCACTTCCAAAAGATAAGGCTGCAAAGAATCAGTAGTTAAAATATTTTTTTTTCCCCACTGTACCACAGCAGTACAACCCAATCCTTTTTTTTTTTTGTCTAATCTCGGGGAGTTCAACGTGGGATTCACTAAACACTTGCTCTTGAAAGATGGATCAGTACCCACACTGTAAAAAAAAATCCGTAAAATGTACGGTAAAAAAACGGCAGCTGTGGTTGCTGGAATTTTACCGTAAAAAATAGGGTAGCAACGTTTTAGGTTTTACGGTTTTAACTTAAATTTACAGTTAAATACCGTAATTTCATTAACTGATATAATGTTAATATCAATACGGTCTTTTTCACTTCCAAAAACGGTATACTACCATAAAATGTATGTCCAATACATGTAATGTCCAATACAGTTTTTCACCGTATATAGTAGGGGAATTTACCGTTAACCATTTAAAAGGTTTTTACTGTAGCATTTGTACAGTCTTTTACAGTTAAATTCACGGTCATTTTTTACAGTGCAGTTTATTTGGGCCAGCTGGCTCCTGGCCGGAACTATGGCAAATGGGCATATCGTTTCCAACACATACTGTATGCAGTAGAGCAATCAGAGCAGAGTAGGCTCAAAGAAAGGAGGGGTTTAGAGAGACTGAATCTTAGAACTGCTTCGAATTAATTGAGAATTGTTGGTTGGAAAATTAGTTGATATTAAATACATATTTTGAGAAAATTAAAGCATTTTTTTTTTATCTTGCATGCATGCAGGCCTATTGTAGGAGACTCCCAAAACAATATTAGGAACCTTAAAAATGGCATAATAGGG
>NW_015649134.1:429663-429759 GCF_001515625.1 Sinocyclocheilus rhinocerous | reverse complement strand
GTAACACACATGAAACGCAATAAACACAATAAACATTCATTTAACAACATTAGATGTAACACACAACCCTAATATACAAAACTGATCTAAGAAACA
>NW_015649134.1:421424-429377 GCF_001515625.1 Sinocyclocheilus rhinocerous | reverse complement strand
AAGGAGGGGTTTAGAGAGACTGAATCTTAGAACTGCTTCGAATTAATTGTTTGAGAATTGTTGGAAAATTAGTTGATATTAAATACATATTTTGAGAAAATTAAAGCATTTTTTTTTTATCTTGCATGCATGCAGGCCTATTGTAGGAGACTCCCAAAACAATATTAGGAACCTTAAAAATGACATAATAGGGGCACTTTAAAAGATAAGCCTGGTTTTATGGCCCAGTGGAATTCAGAGAGTTTTACCCTCACTTAATTAAGTTCGAAACAGACAAATACTGCCCATAGAAAAGAAACTCTTTCATTAATTCATAGATAAACATTTCCATGAATGAACATATACAGTGGGTACGGAAAGTATTCAGACCCCCTTAAATTTTTCACTCTTTGTTATATTGCAGCCATTTGCTAAAATCATTTAAGTTAATTTTTTTTCCTCATTAATGTACACACAGCACCCCATATTGACAGAAAAACACAGAATTGTTGACATTTTTGCAGATTTATTAAAAAAGAAAAACTAAAATATCACATGGTCCTAAGTATTCAGACCCTTTGCCCAGTATTTAGTAGAAGCACCCTTTTGATCTAATACAGCCATGAGCCTTTTTGGGAAAGATGCAACAAGTTTTTCACACATGGATTTGGGGATCCTCTGCCATTCCCTCTTGCAGATCCACTCCAGTTCTGTCAGGTTGGATGGTAAACGTTCGTGGACAGCCATTTTTAGGTCTCTCCAGAGATGCTCAATTGGGTTTAAGTCAGGGCTCTGGCTGGGCCATTCAAGAACAGTCACAGAGTTGTTGTGAAGCCACTCCTTCGTTATTTTAGCTGTGTGCTTAGGGTCATTGTCTTGTTGGAAGGTAAACCTTAGTTCCAGTCTGAGGTCCTGAGCACTCTGGAGAAGGTTTTCATCCAGGATATCCCTGTACTTGGCCGCATTCAACTTTCCCTCGATTGCAACCAGTCGTCCTGTAACACCATCATGGTAACACACATGAAACTGAAATAATGCAATAAACATTCATTTAACAACATTAGGTGTAACACACAACCCTAATATACAAAACTGATAAGAAAAAACTAAGAAACATAGTTACTTCAACAAAAAAACATAAAATTTGAAATGTAACGCAGGGAATTCTGGGAATGTCGATTTACGGTTATTCACTGTAAATTATACGGTATTTTTCACTTCCAAAAACGGTATACTACCATAAAATGTATGTCCAATACATGTAATGTCCAATACAGTTTTTCACCGTATATAGTAGGGGAATTTACCGTTAACCATTTAAAAGGTTTTTACTGTAGCATTTGTACAGTCTTTTTTAATTAAATTCACGGTCATTTTTTACAGTGCAGTTTATTTGGGCCAGCTGGCTCCTGGCCGGAACTATGGCAAATGGGCATATCGTTTCCAACACATACTGTATGCAGTAGAGCAATCAGAGCAGAGTAGGCTCAAAGAAAGGAGGGGTTTAGAGAGACTGAATCTTAGAACTGCTTCGAATTAATTGTTTGAGAATTGTTGGAAAATTAGTTGATATTAAATACATATTTTGAGAAAATTAAAGCATTTTTTTTTTATCTTGCATGCATGCAGGCCTCAGTGGTTCTCAAACTTTTTTGGTCGCGCCCCCCTTTAAACCTATAAAAAAATCTTTAGATTAGAGTATTAGTATGTCTGCTACTGTAAATATTTACCTTATAATGTATTATAAATACGGGCTTCATAGAAAGTGTTACCCAACTTTTCACCCTGGAGAGAAATCTCCCGACCACCACTGAGTCAGAATAACATCTTTTGAGTATGTCACTCTTCAAACCCGGAAGAACATGATCGCTATTCCAACACCATCGAAACTTCAAACCATCAAGACTTTCATCCGAGACTGCATCCAGATGCTCATTCAATGGCCAAGGCAATGCAAGTATCGTACATTTAACTAAACGAAACAGAGGTTTAGTATAAGCTGTAGACCCCTTTGTAAAAAGGCGCTGATGGTTCCCTCGGATGGTTAAACTGACTATTTCTCTATTTCTCCCCCTGCTTCACTTTGGTATTCAGTCATTTTCACTTTTCAGTTTACCCATGTATGCATGATATGCATGATTGTGTGTATGTGTTTGATTAGGCTAGTTATGTGTTCATGAATTAGTTATTAAAACGTTGTGCACAATACATATGAGTTCTCTGGTTCTGATTCTGCTTGCAGATCAATGTCACTTAAACGATATCTTGATACATGCTCTAATGCATTAGTAATGTAAGAAAGTTATTTTCTGTGGCCACAAAAATAACATTTCTTAGAGCCGATATGAAATTACACTGAATGTTCGCTGGACAAACAGTTTAGTCAATTGTAATATTAATTCTGCTACAGTTACTTCTGGCAGCTGAGATAAATAATTATAATTAACTGTAATTATCTATATACATTTCCCTTTTTAAGCTAATTTGCTACACAGTTTACACATATTTAATGTCATCCACTCATGATTGAATTGACAAAAACATATCTTAATACCGGGTGTATATAGTGCCATAGATTTTACATTGGCCGTCATGTGGCGATTTAACACAGCATCAAACCTGTAACCCAAGGAAGTCCAATCCTGCCCGTCATGTCCAGCAGAGTTGAGCTCTTATCCTAATTAAACACACCTGAACTTGCTAATCAAGGTCTTTAGGATAACAAGGCTGCATCCAAAAGCTGAAAAAAGCTGTCTGATAGGGCAGCGAGGCAACAAGTCAGCTGCCCAAGTTTTCGGACACAGCCCCAGAAACTTCCAGGTAAGTGTGCTGGGGCAGGTTGGAGCTAAACTCTGCAAGACACCCCAGCTTTAATTCATATTTGATGTAGTCTGGGTTAATTTTGCTTTTCACTTTGAGTTGCAACCTGTCTACATTGGCATCTACACACTAAAAACAGATTTTGTTTTAAATAAAACAAAAATTATTGGAGTACATTTTTTTCAAGAAAACACTACTTCAGCTTTTCTTCAAACTTAAAAATTTCACATTTAATTCAATGAACAAAAATACTGCAGAGATTAACTGGACGCAACTTAGATGTCAGGAACAAAATACAGAAGAAGCGATGCTTTTCCTCTCTTGTCCATAACATTACACCTCCAATCCATTTTTGGGTCGTGACCCAACATTTGAGAATCATTGCCATAAACTTCTATTTCTTTTAAAATAAAATTTCCAGCAAACAGGGGGCGCTGTCTGATAGACACTATAATAACATCTTTTGATGCAATAAGAGCATTCTCATTTAAATCTTTAAAGAAAGTAATCTTGATCCAGTCTAATGTCTTTTCATTTGGTAGATTGTTTTGATTTGCCTACAATTTTTATGTATTTACTTTTTTCTGTGTTGTTTGGACACCCTTTAGTGGAGACTGTTCTGCAGTTATTGGAACGCACTAAAACTTTGTTCCATACCAGTCTATTTATGTGGTATTTCAAATTTATTAAAATAAATAAATACAATAAAAAAAAAACTAACTGTAGTTGGTGTCTTCAGTCTGTTGGTCAGCCGGCCTTTTCATGTAAATGTGGGCAGTTTTTTTTTTCTTCATTTTTTTAGCCATTGAAACCTGAAAACATCTACACATCCAGCACATTTAGATGGACTGCACATATAACCTTCTACACTGTTAAGTTCAAGATGAAAACAGGTAAATTATTTGTCCATCTGTCTGATTAGGAAAAGATCATGTAATTTAAAAAGCTTATTAAAGAAAGTGGTAACATTCTATAACAAGATACAGCATTTATTAATCTGGGTTAAAGTTAATTTATAAAAATCTATGTTAGCTTATAATACATTTACTAATTAACAAATGTATTACCATTTATCTTGTATTAACATTAAACAAGATTAATGCTGCACAAGTATTGTTTATTGTTAATGTATGTTAACTACTGAAATAAGAAATGTTAACATATAGAACCTTACAGTAAAGTGTAAGAGAAAAATGCTAGTAAAAAGTATAAAAACATATACAGAGAGAGACAGAAAAAAACAGACAGAAAGTGAGAGAGAGGGAGAGAGAGAGAGAAGGGAAGAATGATGAATCAAAAAACAATTTTCTACTCTCAGTCTGTGACAAAAAAAAAAAACAGATATTCTGGGAGGACAAAAGTCATCACTCAACGATTTCAATTCTCACCTTAAGGGGTGAAGGTGATCTTGGTTTTCATCTCAGCAGCTGAGATGAGGTAACACACCATGGAGAGGAACAGCTAACCACAGCAGGAAACTGATGGGGTATGACCACCTGCTGTATTTCTGTTTTACACAGTTGCAACGTATCGACAGTATAAATATGTGTATGTAATACAAGTGGACGTGCATAGATTAAAAGCGTTCAAAGAGAATGATAAACCCTTATAATCCTATAATAAAAAAAATATATATATATTTTGGGGAAACTTCACATTTTGGATGATTCATCTAACATGCCTGATTCAGCTCATCAGTTCTTTTGTGAAGTCATATTTATGACTATAATTTGGTATATCAGATAAGACACAAAATGTGCAGCGAGAGAAGGATTAAGAAATACTGGCCTAGAAAATTCATGATGCTGGACCTATTCCACCTTAATTTTTTAACAGTTTCTGGCCAAACTGCTCAACTTGCTGTTGAATAATCATATCATGATTGGATTCTGCCATAAAATCTACAACCTGATCCCCCATTACATTACACAGTATATTATAATGTAGCGTGTTTAAATATGTACTAATTATTTATTTATATTTATTTATTTATTTATTTTAATCTTGTAATTAAAATAATTCTGATATGACATTAACGCATCATAATCATGGTCACTTCAGTCATCAAAACAAAAATATTAAATATTAATTAGCGCACATGTAAATACAGTTAGATTTGACTTCTATTTGGGCAAGACAGTCATTGTAAAAAATAATCTTATTCTTAAATGCCTGGTGAAATATTCAACTACATAACAAGATAATCAAGTAAATAAACAGTAACTAAACACAAATTTTTACATTAATTTCAAAATCTAATTATACAATGTTTCTGATCTTAATTAGTTATTGAAATATAATCATTTTGTGAATATCATAACATGACAGATTTATTTATACATACTCTACATGAAGTAATTAAGGGATCACTAACTTTGAAAGAACAAAGTCAGGAATTGCTATTAGAAAAATAGCTGCGAGTCATGGAGCTGTCTTGTACAAACACACAAATTGAAGGGAAATAGATCTAAATGTATTAATGAGGACATGGTGTTGGCATGTCAGCAGGATGCTGAATCTCTCAGAGAGGGCTGATACAATTAAACGGCCTCTGAAACAGCAGAAACACAGTTTCCTTTGTAGGTAGCATTTTAAGACATC
The DNA here is from genome assembly GCF_001515625.1 of Sinocyclocheilus rhinocerous. Classification (NCBI taxonomy): domain Eukaryota; kingdom Metazoa; phylum Chordata; class Actinopteri; order Cypriniformes; family Cyprinidae; genus Sinocyclocheilus; species Sinocyclocheilus rhinocerous. Next base: position 423,977 of record NW_015649134.1, on the reverse strand, counting down.
AAAGGTCCACTTCTGACACAAAGGCTGTTCCAAAACTTAAGTATGTTGCCTTAAAAGATACCTCACTTTTGACAACTTCTAAGGCAGTGTGTACTTTTTGCAGAGAAGGAAATCCCAGAATGCATTATGAAAAAAAAAAAAAAAAGGATGGTACACGATAAAAAAAATTTCACTTGTATTTCATATTTATCAAACTACACTGATAAGTATTCATTTGTTTATCAATTTGTATCACACTGTTTGTTATCTTAGCAAAATGGTCACACTCTGCTGAAATCAATGAGTCTATTTTTCCCATGTGGAATGCTATTTATATGAGTTGTCCATGAAGAGCATTTTAAATCAGTCACTTATGGGGTTCCATGACAGCTAGAATACTGGCTTAGAAGACAGCTTTAGGCAGGTTTGGGACAGATCTTATATGTATTTTGCTTATATTTGAAACACTCGCATGTGTGTACACAAGAGACAGAGCGAGATAGAGTTAGAAATGTATAAAAACTCTATGTATGCGTGTGCAACCAAATTTTATTATTACAAATTACTGACACCTGATAGTGAGAGTCACAGGCAACAGCACTTTGTATGCAACTGGCAGCAGTGGGCTCTGTCCTCGTGATGAGTTGGTGAGTCAGGCAGCTCAAGCTGGGCCGAAGTCTCAAGCAAATGTCATCGCCTCTAACGTGCAACTGACTAACACACTGCTGCTACTAGATGCCATCTATCACCACACACACACACACACACACAACGACAGCCCCACACTGCCAAACTTTACTCTATCCATTCAGCAAACTTACTTTCTTCATTTGTTTCCAATCATGAGTAATGCACCTGGTCTCCAGGAGCTGTATGTTTCATGGAGCACAATTTATGGAGTAACTTCTCACTAGCTGAAGGTATAATTTAGTGTCAGTGTGAATCTAGGTAGGCTATAACTTTCTTGGCTTGACACGGTTCTTTTCAACAGTATGATACATGTACCACTCAATACAGCAAACACACTGGATTTCACTTCCATAATGTCGACCTCGGAGACATTCGTTTTAGTCCCAACCATGCACACACATTTTTAAGAGTGGTTTTATGAGACAGCTTGGTAATTTTTTAGCAGCTATCTGACTTCAGTGCCCATAGTACATGTTAGCAAATTACCAAATGCAAAATATTAAGTTAAAAATAATATATGTATATATACAACAGTTTCCTTTTGAGATTTCATTTGTGCTAGCATATAATAAGACTTGATGTCTCAAGACATATTGTGCCAAGACATACTGTGCCAAGTCAAAGATGCCACATTTCATAACTAATCGCAAAGCCCCAAACTTTACTATGCAGAAGTACAAATGTGATTAATCAGAGAACACGATTTCAGTCTGTGCATTACAAAACCACTGCATGGCTTTACAAGACAGAAAATAGCACAACTTCTACAGTTTTTTTAAATATACATTTTACTATTTATTATTTGTGTTTTGTTAATGACGTCAGGCAGGTGGTGGAGTAATAACTTCAAATTAATCAGTTTGAGACTGGATAAATGTCAGATTGTTGCTGTAAAGAACATGGTATCTGAGGACTACTTTGCTATTTTTGCTCTCAGTGGTCTACCTGGGGTACAAGACATACACTCTTCAAAAATTGTGCTTTCATTGTCTTGATATTTTATATCAAATGAAAGATACAGATTTTACTGCATGTTAACTATGTGAACTACTGTGACAACAGATGTTGGGCAAGGATACTGCTGCAAGTAAGATTGCACCTATATCAACCATGTATCGAATCATCAAGAACTTCAAGGAGAGGTTCAATTGCTGTGAAGAAGGCTTCAGGGCGCCCAAGAAAGTCCAGCAAGCGCCAGGACTGTCTCCTAAAGTTGATTCAGCTGCGGGATCGGGGCACCACCAGTGCAGAGCTTGCTCAGGAATGGCAGCAGGCAGGTGTGAGTGCATCTGCACGCACAGCGAGGCGAAGACTTTGAGGATGGCCTTGTGTCAAGAAGGGCAGCAAAGAAGCCACTTCTCTCCAAAAAAAAAAGTCAGGGACAGACTGACATTCTGCAAAAGGTACAGGGATTGGACTGCTGAGGACTGGAGTGGGCTCACTCACAATTTTACCCAAGAACACAGCCATGAATAAAGAATGGTACAAAAACATCCTCCGAGAGCAACTTCTCCCAACCATCCAAGAACAGCTTGGTGATGAACAATGCCTTTTCCAGCATGATGGAGCATCTTGCCATGAGGCAAAAATGATAACTAAGTGGCTTGGGGAACAAAACATCAAAATTTTGGGTCCATGGCCTGGAAATTCCCCGGACCTTAATCCCATTGAGAACTTGTGGTCAATCCTCAAGAGGCCGGTGGGGACAAACAAAAACCCACAAATTGTGACAAACTCCAAGTATTGATTGTGCAAGAATGGGCTGCCATCAGTTAGGATGTGGCCCAGAAGTTGATTGACAGCATGCCAGGGCTAGTTGCAGGGGTCTTGAAAAAGTAATTGTTAATGTAATTGTCAATAAAAGCCTTTGACACTTATGGAAAG
>NW_015649134.1:412174-421371 GCF_001515625.1 Sinocyclocheilus rhinocerous | reverse complement strand
ATTCAGATTACAGTTACATTTTGTAAAAAGTGGGAATACTATCAGGATTACATTTGTTTCATTTAAAATAAAATAAATGAGTATTTTGACATAATAACGCACATGTGCAGGTACGACTAGCATGGAAATCATTGTGTTAGCTAAAATGTAGTGTTTGTTAGTGATTTAAAATTCCATGGTGTGCATGACTGCAGCTGTTTTTTCCTTCTAGCGGAAAATGAGCTGGAAAATGTAGAAATTAACACGAGAGTCCCCACACCCCGGATTAGTCAATGAAATAAAGAAAGATTATAGCATTTCACATACATTTCGACATGTAGGCTTATTTTAAAATATACTAATATGCTGTAAATTTTTTTATATTGTGTATAAACTATATTTATTTTTACTTGTACATGTTAAAGAAAAAAAATAAAAATAAAACTAATACTATATATAGTTTTTCATCTGCACAAAGCTCAATGAACTGCCTCTTTGCCTCAATTCAATCCCATCATGCCTCAGGGGCCCCACAGTTCTTATACAGGAGAAAGTGCAAAGATTAACTTAAAGGTCACAAAGGCCAACTTCGGATCACTGAAAAAGTTGTTTAGAACCATTTAATTACTGAAATAGTTCCTAATTCCCACGAAAATAATCATGCTGTTGGAAAACATCAAAATGGATACAGATAATCCATATTTCACACTCTCACACTAAGGGCTTTTTTAAAAGTTCACTGTAAAGTTATTGCAGCTGGAAACCACAGAACCATAGAATTCATATGAAAAAAAAAAAAAAAAAACGTAGACAAAACCAAACAAATTAGGATTAAAACAAGCATAAATCAAATTGTTTTAGTACAACTTGGGCACATGATAGAATTGCAGGGAATTCAAAAGATAGTGACAGAAATGCTTACAATTAAATAAAAATGCATAATAATAACTCCAATAATCACAGGGTTTCCATGATTTTTCAGCTATTCTGGACGATTGATGGATAATTTTAAAGAAAATTCATAGAAATTGCACTCACAAAGAGCAATTTCTAGCGAAGAAATATGTGATTTAAGTGCAAGTAGAAAAATGCATTCACTATAGACATTTCTATGACTTTTAAAGATTTTATTAATTTACATGGCTATTCCAGGTTTCTCTGCAATTTCTAGAGAACAAACAAAAATGAAGAACAAACTATATAAAAATAAAACGGTGACAAATAGGACAGCTGAAAAGACCACGAGAGGTAGACAACCAAATGAGGGCTAGAGAGGGGAGGAGATAAAAAAAAAACACCTACTTCTCAATCAGGTCCAAGGTCACTCCTGGCACCAGCTTTGCACTCTTCTGCATACAGAACCTTAGGGAAAAAAAGACATACACAGACACTCCTGTCAATTTCTGCCTCATTCGATTTCACCCAAATATCTTTATATGTATTTATTAGTGATTACTCAAACCGGGCTTGGCCTCTTAGCACTGACCTACCGCTACACCCAATCTCCAAACTTTCATATACCTCCACACACAAACATACATAAAACACAATTATAGGAATCAACTGAACTAACCTGGAAGTTAATAGAAGCTTTATTTAATCTGTACCAGCTATGGCAGAAAGAAAAGACCAATGAAGATGGAAAATAATGACTATTCAAAAGAGACAGCATGAGAATATTCAGTATACATGCAGCCCTTGATCATTCATCTCTTTTACCTAAAGTAGCTGTACCATGGTCCTTACATTTATATTTGTATTCTACTTTATGAACAGATCATCCAAAATGCAAACTTAATGATTCTTTGTGATTCTGGTTAATTCTTCACATGTTCAGACCAAGACAGCTGTTCATTCATTTGTGACATCATTCACACAAATAGTCAGTACTACGGTAAACTGTGTGACTGTTAAATTCCTTCCTGAAAAAAGGGGAGAAAAACATTCATCCAGAGTTCAAAATGTTGTTCATGTGAAATAAAAATTATTTTAAAGGCTAGAAAGCAAAAACTATTCAAGATGTGTAAAAGCACCTTATGGTAGCACAAACTAAAACATCTCGGTTATGTAATCCCTGTTGCCTGAAGGAGGGAACGGAGACGTTATGTAGACACTGATGTTAGGGGTCTCACTTGGGAGCTCCAATCACCTCTGAGCATTACAAGAAACGGCCAATGACTATTGGAGAGTGGAATGATAAGATAATAAGATGGCGTGCATCCACTCATTCAGGTTTGTGCTGAGGAACCAAGAAAGCAACCTGGCATCCAGCGTAGTTCAAGGTTGTGGCATGAGGGACGTAACGTCTACATTCCCTCCTTCAGGGAACAAGGGTTACATAACCTAACCGAGACGTTCCCTTTCAGTCAGGCACTTTCGACGTTACGTCGACACTGACGTTAGGGGTCCCTATGGAAAGCACCACAACCAGAACGGTGTTACGCAAATTGATGGTGCAGGTGCTGCAGGCAAGCGTGCAAGGACAGATGCACCACAATCTGTAACCTTCCCAATGCCACGTAAGCCAGATAACATATCAACTATAAAGGGTTTACTAAGGAATCTGAAAAAAGGTGTTGCGACTTTCTCACAATATCACTTCGGCAATCGTTGGGGTGTCGAATAGTCGAGTCGAATTGTCCGGATGGGACGATATCTGACATACCCACGGTAGGGCAGCAAAGGGGAGGAAAGAATGCCCAACCTGGGAAGCATAGCATCCTGGAGTAGAGGCAGAGAAGGAGCTCTTACCCAATTCCCCGGATCCCGCAGCGAGATGGCAAAGGAAGCCAGAGGAAGCGAAGCATCCTGCACCCGCAACCTCTTGTGTGGTGAAGAAGTGTGTCGGAATTGACAGTGTGGAAGCAGAGCATCACTCTCAGATCCTAACACATCTGACCCCAAAGATAAAGTAAACTGCTCTTTTGGTGGGAATGTGGATACGGGCATTCTTGATCGTATACGTATTTTGTTTTCCTGTTGGAATCTCTATCTTACTATCACTCTCTGTTGTTTAAACTGCTAAAATATAACTTAATTCTCACTATATTTCTGATATTATCTATCAAACTAATTTGACATTATTCGCTTTTAATCTAAACTGCTAGCACAGTGCATTAGCATTCCGTTAGCTTGTCATTCGCGTTTCCTACCATTTCTTTTCTCTCTCTCTCGTTCCGTTTTTCACGAGTTCATCAAACAACTGTGGTAAGTCGGAAATCATTCAATAATCACAGTGAGTAATGACTTCTCCTGTTATTGTCACTTGCACTGCCTGCCACATGTATAGTGTAACCTTCTTTGTCAGCTGTGAGGGATTCACATCTGATAAATGCAGAGAAAATAGTTAGGCTGATAGAGAAGATTTCAGAATTAGAGACACGCATCCAAAATTTAATTGAGGATAGTAAAAATGTGAGGGCATTAGATACGGCTTTGGATGCGACTAGCTTAGCGAGTCCCGTACATTGTTCGGTTCCAGTTGCAGAGCCCCCACAGCAGGGTGACTGGGTGACTGTGAGGTGGCATAGTCACGGGACAAAACACTGCTCTTCCATTCCGATCAAAACATTAAACAGGTTCTCCCCACTCAGTGACACACCCACTGAGAAACCCGATGAAAGTGCCCTAGTTATTGGTGATTCTATTGTACGGAACGTGAAAATAGAGACACCAGCCACCATAGTCCACTGGGACCCAGGTCAGGAAGCAAACAGACTGACTAAACCGACCGTCTTGCTAGCCGCCTCACGTCACAAAAGTCAGTTAATTCTCAGCACATAGAGACTCTTTCACCTAGATATCATACTATAGAGACTGTCTGTTCCCCGAACTAACAAATACAAAAAAGGTCCAAACCAATTTAAGTGTAACAATTTAATTGATGTTCAACAAATAAAAAAACAGATATAATACAGATAAACAAATGATAAAGCTTGGCTTAATGAATATTAGATCTCTTTCTACAAAAGCGCTTTTTGTAAATGATATGATCAAAGATCATAACCTAGATGTGCTCTGTTTGACAGAAACCTAGCTAAAACCAGATGATTACATTATTTAAATGAGTCTATCCCCAAGATTACTGTTATAAACATGAGCTGTGTCAAAAAGGTAAAGTTGGAGGTGTTGCTACAATTTATAGTAATATTTTCATATAATATAATTCTTAATATAATAAGTAGGGATGCACCGATACCACTTTTTCCAGTACTCGCCCGATACCGATACTTTTATTTTTGGTACTTGCCGTTACCGAGTACCGATATTTTTATTGCATTTGTACATTTAAAAAAATGTTTTTTTTTAACACTCTGTTTATTAAGTTTTTACAATAAAATAAAAGGGGCGACAATGGTCAATCCGGTCTTGTGCCTCGCTCCAAGGAAAACCGAGCAGAGATCTCAGTGTTGGTCTGAATGACTGCTGTTGGGTGGTTATAGAGCATTTTAACCATACTGAGAAATTTAGGGCCAAAATTTATCTTTTGAAGGACTGAGAGCAGATCTTTCTGCTGTCTGTTGTCGATGTTTCTTTGTTTGAATATGGCGCTTATCACATGCTGTGTGGTATCGGCGTTTGGTATCGGGGCATTTTAACGAGTACGAGTACGAGTACAGGAGACCAGTATCGGGCCCGATACCGATACCAGTATCGGTATCGGTGCATCCCTAATAATAAGTATAATTCTTTGAAGTAATGGTGCTTCATATAACATCATCTAGAGAAATAAGTGTTAATGATAAATCCCAGGTGACATTTGTACTGGCTACTGTATACAGGCCAATAGGGCACCATACAGACTTTATCAAAGAATTTGCTGATTTTCTATCTGAGCTAGTGCTGGCTACAGATAAAGTCTTAATTGTTGTGATTTTAATATCCATGGTGATAATTAAAAATATGCATTGGGATCAGCATTTATAGTCATTCTGAACTCTATTGGGGTCAGACAACACATGTCAGGGGCAGGGCATACTCACTGTTGTAATCATACTTTAAATATAATACTGTCACATAGAATTGATGTTAATGGCGTTGAAATTCTGCAGCAAAGTGATATCTCGGATCATCATCTAGTCCTGTGCATACTCCATATAGCTAAAGCTAGCTACAAACATGGTAGAACCATCACTTCTACAACGAAAGACTGCTTTGTAAATTATCTTCCTGACCTGTCTCAATTCAACAGCAAATCCAATTGCTCAGAAAAAACTGTATGTTGTAACAGAAACTATAGGCTCTCTCTTTTCTAGCACTTTAGATACGGTTGCTCCTTTACGCTTAAAGAAGATTAAGGAAAACAGTCCGACACCGTGGTATAACGAGCACACTCGCGACTTAAAGAGAGCAGCCCAGAGAATGGAGCGCAGCTGGAAGAAAACAAAACTAGAGGTATTTCATATTGCATGGAGGTAAAGTGCTTCTACTTATAGAAGAGCTCTAAAAACTGCCAGATCTACTTTTCATTTCTTTTAGAGGAAAACAAACACAAACCCCGGCATTTATTCAATACAGTGGCTATATTAATGAAAAATAAAGCATCAACAGGTGCAGACATTTCCCAACAGCACAGCAGTAAAACTTTATGAACTTCTTTATTTCCAAGATCGATATTATTAGAGATAAAATTCTAACCATGCAGCCGTCAGCTACAGTATTGTATCAGACTGTGCACTATAGATCCCCTGAGGAACAATTCCACTCATTCTCTGCTATAGGAGAGGAAGAATTGTATAAACTTGTCAAATCATCAAAACCAACAACATGTATGTTAAACCCTATTCCATCTAAGCTACTAAAAGAGACCAATCTCAAATCTCCCTTTTCTGTCAAAAATACTAGAAAAGGCAGTATCCTCTCAGCTATGTTCCTTCTTAGAGATAAATGGTATCTGTGAGGATTTCCAGTCAGGATTTAGACCGTATCATAGTACTGAGACTGAGACTGAGTCGGAGTACTGTGGTCTTATTATTTATAAGTGGTCTTTGTCTGCTTTAAGTAAAGTAACTTCACTTAATTATTATAATAATATTATTAATAATATAATAATTATAATAATACTTTTTTTTTCTCAAACAGTCATAAAATCAGATATCAGAACAGATGATTGTGTACACATTTGCTTTGAACTATTTTTATTGTAATATCAGTATGGTTATTTTGATGGTACCCTTTTACACTAACTGTTGATAAGTAACTTTGCACTACATGTCAACTAGCAGGCATTGGAGTATTAGTAGTATGTCTGCTAAATATCTGCTAACACTTTATTTTGATGGTTCCCCAACAGACATTTAACTGACTATTAGCAACTTTGCAAGTACGTCAACTTATTCTACCAACCCTACCCTTACCCTAAGTCTACTAATACTCTAAATGAGTGTTAGTTGGCATGCTTATAGTCAATAGACTAAGGGGACCATCAAAATAAAATGTAATGTAATATCAAAAAAAAAAATAAAACCATTGCATTTTTTTCATTTATAAGTATTACAACTGATCTTAAACTAGCTCACAGCAAAATTAACATTAACCTCACAGAAAACACTCAAAAACACTTAACCACTCCTAACCTCTCACAAGATGTAGTAAGATAGTGTACAGATCTTAAATAAACAATGTCACGATATGAGATAATCTATTATAAATTAAGTGGATTTAACCTGTTAACCTGCTCCCCCCATTTTGGGACTCACAGCTGAAAATGACCTACCTAACTTAAAATGGTAGCAGTTCCTGACAACGGTGTGCTACACACACAATTTAGGTATCTTTGGAAAGAAGACACTTTAGGCTTTACTATCCATCATCCAGAGTTGATAATTCTCAAAAAGATAAAAAGTTATAGACACTGAAGTGGCTTGAAATTATTATTTTTTTTTTTCATATACAAATACATGAAATCAGTCCTTACATACTGTGCTGTAATACTGGGGTTCCCCCTCATACGTCACACTCCAGGATTCCCCAATGACGCGTAACGCGCCTCAGTGAACTAATACAGTGATATAAGACCTCAGATCTCAGAATACACTTTATTGATGATTATGCGAACTATATACAGGCAAGCAAATGAGGTCAGAAGAACGCAACGCGCTGCATTTTCTTTATAATTGCATTCCCTTACGACTGATCTATAGAGTCAACAGTCCTACATAGACATCAATACCACGATTAGTTTCAACAATATGCAACCACTTTATATTGACATAAAAATAGGAGTTCAAAACCGCCTAGGTGTGTTATTGCTTCAAATTTAAACCGGAGAAAGCATTGACGCGTTATCGCACACAAGGGACCGTCTGACAATTCCACCGACTGGGTTAAAACGTCCAATGTATTTTAATTAAAATGACTTTTAACATTTAAAATAACACACTGTCAAATTGTAAAGCTCATATTGCTCATAGTGATTTACTACAGGTGAGATTTTGCCAATACCTCCCTTCATATCTGTACAGTACACAATTATTTACATATAACAGATCCCTAGGAGGAGTTTTTTCATGTTCCAACGGTTGTAGTACGTTGCTAGATACAAGACTAACTTACTACAGGTTAGATTTAGCCAATATCTCCTTTACGGTATGTACAGTACACAAATATCTTTTTAGAAAACTACAGTAATTCACCAAAAGGGTTTTTTCATGTTCCACTGGTTGTAGTAGGCTACGTTGCTAGTTAGCCTACAAGACTGACTTCATGTGAAATTTTGCCAATATCTCCCTTACTGTATGCACCATTCATAATTATTTAAAACGAACAAAAAAAAATCTGAAGGACCCCAAAAGGGATGTTTCATGTTCCAAAGGTTGTAGTATAAAATATTGATGTACTTTATGTACAGTAAGGCAAAATTTCACCTAAGTTAGTCTAGTCACTAGGAATGTACTACAATCTTTGGAACATTAAAAAAAAAAACTTTATGTGAATTACAGTAATTTCTTAAGAATAATTATATACTGTATATACAGTGAGGAAGATATTGGCAAAATTTCAACTGTAGTAAGTCAGTCTGGTCACTGGTAACATACAACATTTGGAACACGAAAAACCCCATTTTGATGAATTACTGTAATTTCTTTCTTAAAAAAAATATTTGTGTAGTGTACATACTTGGGGAAAGTATTGTCTAAGGCGAGTTATTGGCAATATATATTTAGTCAGTTTGAGTAAATTATTCATTTACTGAAAACATTAATTTTAATAATTATTGGACTTCGTTTTGTATGGTGAGGTAAATTTGCAGACGGTTCATAAAGCAGCCTATGCAGCGAATATCAAACCTAAATCTACCACGCCTGGTTTTCTATGGGAGAAAAAAAATGGTTTGGTGAAACTTTGTGGGTTGTAGGCTCATATTCTCAGCTCATCTGCTTAAATGTACATAATATACAGTAATATATATTATTAATTAGGTGCCGAATTTAATAATTTATCACCGTCTTGAGGCAATAAACCACGTTAAGTGTTTTCTTTATGGGAAATGTTTAACGTGCAGTTTTCATATCCTCATCTGCCTGTTTGTAGTTTGCATCATCAGGAAGATCTGAGTTTGGTCTTTTAAAAGTAGTACTTTTAATAGTACTCAGTAGTGCACTTACTGAGCCGCGTAATGCGTTTTCTTTAACAGATTTCTGAGGGAAACAGCGTGAAACCTTGTGCGTTCGTTCATATTCTACATCTGCTTAACTGTCTGTATAGTTCGCATCATCAGTAAAACTTTTTCTGAGATCTGAGGTCTTATAGTTCACTGAGGCGCGTAACACGTTGTTGGGGAATCCTGGAGTGTGACGTATGAGGGTAACCACAGAATTACAGCACAGTCACACAAGCCATGATACAAGTAAAGGAAACTAAGCAACCGGAAGCAATATATGTCTTCCTCAGATGTAATATTAGTTCTGTACATCAGCGTTGGGTAAAATAGCATTATAATCTCCTTTGTGGTAGAGAAAGCTGCTTACATGTAGGCTACGGGAAACAGCAAAGATGTTGAATTAAACATACACACAATCAGCTTTTCCACATGTTTATACTGGCCCCGATAATCAAAACTTCTACTTAGCGCTTGCTCCATTTCTGCAAAACAGTTTTTTGTGAATGAATGACTTAATCCACTTGTTGCTTTGGTCTTCGGCCATTGCGCCACCTGCTGGTGAGCGACTGACAGCAGCTGGAGATCATGCATCGGTGCTCTACTGCTATTCCTGCAG
>NW_015649134.1:411006-411365 GCF_001515625.1 Sinocyclocheilus rhinocerous | reverse complement strand
GAATAATTGAATTTTTAATTATGAAAATGTGTGTGAAATATTTTGAATTTAAATATTCACAGCTATGTTAACTATGTTAAATTTCAGGACCTAAAAATGCAAGCCCTGGAAATACAAGGCATTAAAATGCAAGCACTGTTAATGCAATGCATGATTTTTTCAGTTAGTGCTATTCAAAGTGTTCCCTTTACAACAGTGAGCGCAAGCTACATTAAAGTGATTATTGCATTTGAATATGGATATTTTTCTTACAAAATGCATCAATTCGCTACAGAAGGCCTTTGTTCACCCCCCGGAGCCGTGTGAGACACTTTTTTTATGGATGGGTGCTTTTTATTTAACTTGTTTTGGACTGAAGC
>NW_015649134.1:403540-410856 GCF_001515625.1 Sinocyclocheilus rhinocerous | reverse complement strand
GTTAACCTGTGGCAAATTCAATTGAATGGGTATGCTTTGGAAGGCACACACATCTTAATAAAAGGTCTAACAGCTGATAATGCATATCAGAGCAAAAACCAAGCCCTGAGGTCAAAAGAACTGCCTGTAGATCTCAGAAACACGTTTGTGTCAAGCCACACATCTGGGGAAGAGTTCGGGAAAAAAATTCTGCTTCACTGAAGGGTCACAGAAGCATGTAGCCTCCGTTACCCTTAATGGAAGAAGTTTGAAACAACCAGGACTTTTCCTAGAGCTGGCCTCCTGGCCAAACTGAGCAATTGATGGAGAAGGGTCTTGGTTAGAGTGGTGACCAAAAACCCGATGGTCACTCTAGTTGAGCTCCATGATCATATGTGGAGATGGGAGAAAACTACAGAAGGACAAACACCACTGCAACACTCCACCCATCTGTGCTTTATGGCTGTGCGGCCAAACTCAATCCTCTCCTCAGTGTAGACACATGAAAACACTAATCTTAGACATTGTATAAGTGATTTATTTGAGCACTAGAAAAATAATAAAAAGAGTAGACAGAAATAATAGAAAGAGTAATAAAAAGAAAAAAAAAGAGAGGAAAAAAAATTAGCTTTGTATGTCAAGTACATATTCTGATTGCCAGACATACAGCATTCACACTGATTGCTGGTCATACAGTCAGTAATCACATGCTGATGGCCGGTCATACAGATGGTAATTATACAGATGGCCGGCCATTCAGTCAATAGTCACACTCTTATGGCCGTTCATATAGTAATCACATGCCGGTCATACAGATGGTAATCATACAGTTGGCCAGCCACATAGTCAATAGTCACACTCTTATGGCCGTGCATATAGACCGCATTCACACTGATAGCTGGTCATTCAGTCAGTAATCACACACTGATGCGCGGTCATACAGATGGTAATCATACAGATACAGCCACATTCCCCACAAAACACACACACACATATACAGCGACTTGCGAAAGTATTCACACCCCTCTTTTTTTTTCACATTTTGTTAAGTTGCTGCCTTATGCTAAACTGCTTTAAATTACTTTTTTCACACATTAATCTACACTCCATACACCATAATGGTGAAGCAAAAAAAAATTGTCTTTGATCTTTCAAGCTGTTTCATGGTGTTGCATGCTTCAGTCCAAAACAAGTTAAATAAAAAGCACCCATCCATTAAAAAAAAGTGTCTCATACGGCTCCAGGGGGTGAACAAAGGCCTTCTGTAGCGAATATATGTCACTACTTATATCAGGGCTCTACAGGACCATTTCAGTCGCATTTGCAACTGAAAACTACTGCGTGCGACTATGAAAAAATATTTAGGAGCACCAGTGTGACTGACCAGATCATCATCATATTTGTGATTGCGCTCAGGGGAGCTTCAAAGGTTTCTAACGTTAACATACGCGTTTTTGCAGCATTGAGTAATGTATCACAGACATATCTCACTAATCCTTTCATAAGCAAAGTATAGACAGCGTGTAAATAAGAGACTCATTGTGCAGTGTGTGAGCTTCGTTGATTATATTGTGAGATCGCGATGAACTAAGATGAGTGACAGCTTTTAATGATTTTTAAGGGAGTTTGTAAATGTGATACTGATTGAATACAACAGTTCAATAAACAAGTTAATATTAAGTGACTTACATTGTCTGACTATAACACTATTGTCTGATTTTGCTCTATTTCGTCGTCGTCAAATAGTTTGAAAAAGTCACAGCGGAGCCGCTGCACATCTCCATTCAAACACAGCGGTGTTTCATTTATGAATGAACTGTGTTTTTAAACAAAGCTAGTGAGTCAGTGATTCATGATTACCCGTTCATAAACAGTTTCATTCCTGAATGAATCAGCCGTTCGAATGAACCAATTGAATGAATGATTCAGCGATAAAATCAGTGACTTGTCGCCACCTGCTGGCAGTGTTAGTTTAATTTTTAAAGTATCTTTTCAGTTATTTAAATCATTAAATATTTCTATATTCAAAATGTTATATTTAAAACATTAATCTCATTATTTCCATGAATCCATGAATTTATGGATTTAATTGCACTCATGCTACCTCTGAGCCTCATTAAATGTCTGAAAATACACCTACAAGCCACTTTTGTGTTCTTCTGTGCCACCTCTACAAATTAATTTTGTTACTACTACTGATACTGATTTAATTTGATTGGTAACTTATATTTCATATTCTACTTGTTCTTATTCTGTTGTTTGAATTAGAATTTTTAAAAAGCTTATAAAATATAATTTTTAAAGAATCTGACAAAAGATGACACACTTTTACTAAAGTTAGAAAAATGCCATTGCAAAGGTAAAACAATTTTCCACTGTAAATCACTTTAAGGAGTCAAATATCACCTCGTAATGGGAAGGCTAATTTTAAAAAAAATTTTGGATTATTGATTACAAGGTGCTCCTAAAATTTTGAACGTGCTCCTTAATGTTTTAAGTTAGGAGCACAGGTGCTCCTAAAAAGAAAAGTAAGCGTAGCGCCCTGATAACAAAATGTGAAAAAATGAAGGGGTATGAATAACTTTCGCAAAGCACTGTATGAAAAAAGTTGAATAGGGAAAAAATAATTATTTGTGCAAAAACCCGATTGCTAAGTTACGCCCCCATCAGATGACAGGTGCGTCACAGCGTGCATCACGAGCCATCACAAGAGAGTGCCAGAATTCAAATAAACAATATTCCGCATATCTTTGACTTTTTTTTTTTAGTGGATGGTCTCATTCTGTTTGTGACACTGTATGCTACAAAACCATGTTTGTTTTTTACTACCAAGATGCAGTTTTTTAAACGCAAGTTATTCCATAAAGGATACAAACAATAACTCTCCCCGAAGAAATGAGACGTAATCAAAGGAATAACCATCCATAATACAACGTTATTGTTACGTTGGACTAAAAGTGCTCTATGGGATGTTGTTTAGTGGACCCTTGCCTTTCTAACTAAACTGGGATTTACAGCAGTGGATGCGTTTATGACTCGTTATTACGATGAATCTGGTACGTACTGCGTTTTTATTATGCATGTTTTGATGTGTACTGCTTACACAAATTTAGCAAATACATTCGTAATTACTACATTTTTGTGTCAATCCATGTTCATATTTACTGCAAACAATGCGCTGTTACTTTAATTCATTGCTTGCAGCGCAGCAAAAGACTCGGTGTGGAAACGATCTCTGCACTGCTGCAGACGTGCCACTCCTGAATGCACTGCCGGACCGTAACCGTGTGCAGTGAACGCTTTATTAATCCGTTAACATGAGGAGAGCGCTGAATGGTTAAACACTGGCAAGAATTAAAAAGAAATACGATTTATAAACTTTAGTGATGATGTGACACTGCCTTGATTGTGCAAGTAGCAATTCCTGTGTCAACTGTGCAGCGTGCAGCTCGCTTATAGACAGACGCGATGTGTGGTGATTTGAAGCCAATTGCGTATTTTGAGAGAGAAAGAGAGAGCGCGCGTGTTGATTCACTCACGCTGTGTGTGAAATTACGTCTCACACAAGGTTTTCAAATGACTTTATAAGTTATTTACTGAAAAAATATGTAGGTGAGTCCCTCACCTTCAGCATTATAATTATTTCACCCGCGCCTGACAGAGACTGAGACGGTGCCGCTGCATGTTGTGCCAAACCTCTCATGGCAGCATCATCAGCTTGAGATCGTTTTTTTGAGATCGGCCTTTTTAGAGGCCGTCGATCAATCATCCCAACGTGATTATCGGCCGATAGTGATCGGTAACCGATCAATCGGAGCACCCCTAATTATGTCCCTTTGCATTTAATCTATTCGTAAACATTGACACGTGTAAACAAAGAGCGTTCAGTGCGCCGGCGTCCAGGTGCGGGTTATCAGGTTAATATGGTATTAATTGTGTGTTATAAATAATCATACTCATAAAAGTTATAATCACAAATGCATAAATATTACAATGTATTATAATTGTTGTTATGATTATTTATGAGATGATACAACATATTATAAGGTTTTTTATAATGCATTATGCATTCATTACAATGCCTTAAGAATACCATTATAATGTATAATAAATACGGGCTTCATAGAAAGTGTTACCAATTAGGGTAATGCTTTATTTGGGTGGTTGCTCTGCACGCTTAATAAACAAATTCCAGCTGGTCCAAAATGCAGAACCTAGAGTTCTTACTAGAACCAGGAAGTCTGTCCATATAAGCCCGATTTTGTCTACTCTGCACTGGCTCCCTATTGAATATCGTACACATTTTAAAATCTTGCTAATTACTTATAAAGCACTGAATGGTTTAGCTCCTCAGTACTTGAGCAAGCTCATATCACATTATACTCCTTCACGTCTGCTGCGATCTCAAAACTCTGGACATTTGAAAATATCTAGAATATCAAAATCAACTCCGGGTGGCAGATCTTTTTCCTATTTAGCATCCAAACTCTGGAACAATCTACCTAGCGTTGCTCGGGAGGCAGACCCACTCTGTCAGTTTAAATCTAGATTAAAGACCCATCTCTTTAACCAGACATACACATAACACACTATCACATTTCTATAATTTAAATCCATTAAAGGATTGTTAGGGTGCATTAATTAGGTCAAGCGGAACCGGGAACACTTCCCATAACACCCAATTAACTTGTTACATCATAAGAAGAATGGCATCTATGTTAGGATGTTTCATTCTTATTCCAAGGTTACTGTAGCCACCTAGATCCAGTCTGTATCCAGACCAGATGGTCACCGTAGTCACCCAGATCCAGTCCATATCCAGACCAGATGGTGGATCAGCACCTAGAGATGACCTCTACAGCCCTGCATGTCAGCAGAGACCATGTCAAATAGATGAGCCCCAGAGACAGATCCCACTCTGTCAGTTTAAATCTAGATTAAAGACCCATCTCTTTAACCAGACATACACATAACACACTATCACATTTCTATAATTTAAATCCATTAAAGGATTGTTAGGGTGCATTAATTAGGTCAAGCGGAACCGGGAACACTTCCCATAACACCCAATTAACTTGTTACATCATAAGAAGAATGGCATCTATGTTAGGATGTTTCATTCTTATTCCAAGGTTACTGTAGCCACCTAGATCCAGTCTGTATCCAGACCAGATGGTCACCGTAGTCACCCAGATCCAGTCCATATCCAGACCAGATGGTGGATCAGCACCTAGAGATGACCTCTACAGCCCTGCATGTCAGCAGAGACCATGTCAAATAGATGAGCCCCAGAGACAGATCCCCTGTGAAGACCTCATCAACTAGACAGCCATCGGGACAAGACCACGGGAACCAGACAAGTCCTCTGCACAATCTGACTTGTGTATGGGAACCATACTGGTTTTGTCTGGCCAGAGGAGAACTGGCCCACTGACTGAACATGGTTTCTCCCAAGGTTTTTTTCTCCATTTCTGTCCCCAATGGAGTTTTGGTTCATTGCCACTTTCGCCTTTGGGTTGCTTAGTTGGGGACGCTTAACTTCTGGCAATATTGTCGGCTTGATTGCACAGACACTATTGGAAGAGAGCTGAACTGGATGATGACATAACTGAATCATCAATAAACTGACCTTAACTGAAAAATTCACTGTTATTGTCCTCTTGCATTATTGACAAACTATTTTCCTGTTGGACACTGTAAAGTTGCTTTGACACAATCTGTATTTTATAAAGTGCTATATAAATTTTAAAAAAAGGAAGACGAAAGCCCCTCCTCTGATGCTGCGGTCAACATCTTATCCTCGTCAGAAGCCCAGAGATACTGGGTCTGCCGCAGGACGGACCAGCACCTTCATCCGGGAGCTAAAAAACACTATGCTGTGAGCAGGATATCCGTGGGGGCTGGCCTGGCAGAACATTCTTGACAGTGATCCTCAGGTCACCCTTGTCTGGTCTTTACGACCAGAGGAACCGGACTGGGTAGTATCCAAGGGAAGCCTCAAAATAAATGAGAGCCTCGATCTCAGAACAGCCATGGATGTGCGCTCGCAGTGCTGGCATGACCCATCCACGAAAGCTGTCTCTGCATGCTTACAGCCCAGACATGTGAGACAGCGATAGTGCCCGTCATCAGAGGTAAGGAAACTACTGCACCCAGAATGGTTGGAAAGACATCTCAAAGATACTCTCGACCGTGCAACCTGTTACAGGAAACTGCTCTTTTAGGCTGAAGCGCCCAGGGGAGGAACGCTGCACTTATCTGTGCAATTGCAGGGATGAACACACTGCTGAATGCGCCGTCGATCAACGCAGCCAAGGAGTTCCTGCAGAGTCGTTATAGTTTTCTTGTAGTTTTGTCTTTAGAGGATACTAAAAAGGTGCTCACTAAGCGATCGGCTCCAAAGCAAAAATCTGAATAAGTGAATTCACGCTGCCATCTTATATGCCCATATGTATGGGGAGTGGCTTGGCAAGCAAATTCCACTCGCCAAAAGTCATTGGCCGTTTCTTGTAATGCTCAGAGGTGACTGGGGCTTCCAAGTCAGACCCCTAACATCATTGTCGACATAACATTGAGTGTGACTGACTGAAACGGAATAGGCAGATATTTATATACGGTTGTGGTCAAAATTTTACATACACTTTGCAGCATCTGCAAAATGTTCATTATTTTACCAAAATAAGAGGGACCATACAAAATACATGTTATTTTTTATTTAGTACTGACCTGAATAAGATATCTCACTTAAAAGAGGTAAAAACTTTTTGAATTTGAAGATCAGGGTAAACTGAACTTATTTTGCATTAAGTTTTTTACATTACACTGGATGTGAGTGGCATGTTTCCTCACGTCATATTAAAAGCAAATGGAGTCCATTATAATCAAAGACTGACTAAACTAGATCTGTGGTGCGTTTCCCGAAAGCAACTATGGTCGCAAGTTTCGTCGTTGCTAATAGAATTCAATGGAACTAACGACCATAGTTAGCTAACGATGGTTTTGGGAAACGCACCCCTGGACAGTAGACAGATAATCCATATTTCTGATGTACTCCATACGCTTGAGCTACTCCTGAAAATAAGACAAATAGATGAGGAAAGGATGTGATTTTTTAAAAAGCATTCACTTTGACACATTCTATTTAGGAAAGTATGGATGGCGAGTTCCCAATGACACTTTTGTTAAAGGGGTCATAAGATGTTGCTAAAAAGAACATTATTTTGTGTATTTGGTGTAATGAAATGTGTTTATGCGGTTTAAGGTTCAAAAAACAAATTATTTTCCACATACTGTACATTATTGTTTCTCCTCTATGCCCCGCCTTTCTGAAACGCGTC
>NW_015649134.1:400512-403066 GCF_001515625.1 Sinocyclocheilus rhinocerous | reverse complement strand
CGTCGGTTTTTACAAAGCTCATCGGTCTGAAAAGCGTGGTGTGCTCTGATTGGCCAGCTATCCAGTGCCTCTTGATTGGCCGAATACCTCAAGCGTGTGACGGAAATGTGTTACGCCCCTTACCATATTGTGATGCCCTGTCCGGCCGGAGCGACGAGACAAAAACATTAAAACCCATTATAAAAACCCATTATCGGAGAAATGACAAACAACAAGTGCTACTCTAAACTGCTCAAGACTCGCGTTTGATTCGTCAGTGGCAAATTCTTTAAATATAAAAAACGTACTTACAGTCTGTGAGTCAGAAGAGCCGGCATTGTAGTCTACTCTACCAGGATCAGGAAACAGTCCTCCATAAAATGCGCTGGACACATCTGAATATTTGGGTTGAACTGTTCTGGAACGGTGTTGTAAATATAACTTAACCACTGATTTCTAGTCGTGTCCTCTTTTGGAAGGCCAAACAAAGTAGTTTCACTTTCACAACGAAACACACGGCGGGCTAGAGTGAGTGGAGGCCGGAGGCCTAGAGTGAGCGGAGGGTGGCGGGCTAGAGTGAGCGGCGGCCGGCGGCCTAGAGTGAGCTGAGGCGGGCAGGCTTGAGAACGGCTTGACTCTTAACTTTTATAAAGAATATCTCTTTGGATTTGAGACTTTAGTCTTTGCAACTTTACAGATCTTCTTTATGCACTTCTATATGCTTCTTTTTGCTTAATACTTGTTATAGATCTGTTGTTTAAATTGTTACTTGCTGCTAGGAAGGAATATTTCGTTTTCTACCTATTTCTATTTTGTATTTTCATTGGAGTTTGTATTTTTGATTGCACTTACTGGTAATTATAATAATTGCCCTCCGCTAAGAAGGAGCCTGTGCTATTTGCATTGCTCCCTTCCTGCACTTAAGTGCGAACTGTAGTTTCGATTTGAGCAATTGCCCTGCTATAGGTTATTGGCTGTGCTACTTAGAAGGTGGCCACAGCGACTGTAGACTAAACTGCTTGGTCTCTGTCATAACTTGGGAGAAGCGATTAGTCAACAGAAGAGACGGACGGCAGCGCCTGAGTGTTTTGTGTAATACTTGTTATAGATCTGTTGTTTAAATTATTACTTGCTGCTAGGAAGGAATATTTCGTTTTCTACCTATTTCTACTTTGTATTTTCGTTGGAGTTTGTATTTTTGATTGCACTTACTGGTAATTATAATAATTACCCTCGGCTAAGAAGGAGCCTATGTTATTTGCATTGCTCCCTTCCTGCACTTAAGTGTGAACTGTAGTTTTGATTTGAGCAATTGCCCTGCTATAGGTTATTGGCTGTGCTAATTAGAAGGCGGCCACAGCGACTGTAGACTATTTAAACTGCTTGGACTCTGTCATAACTTGGGAGAAGCGATTAGTCAACAGAAGAGAAGGACGGCAGTGCGTGAGTGTTTTGCGTAATACTTGTTATAGATCTGTTGTTTAACTAATCCATACTTACCTGTAGTGTAAAATCCTTTAACATAGGCTTTTTTACAGCATCTATCTGGCTACCAAAAGAGAAAATTAAGGCTTAGCTAATTAATGTTATTAATACCAGAGGTGTGTAATAATTTATATATCTTGCCGAGAGACATATTACCAAAACCCGGTGCTCCACCTTAACAGAACTTGAGAGGTGTAACTCTTAAGAGGGCAGGGGGCTCTACATAAGTCTTGCCGATTTCAACTTTCAAGCGATTTTAAACCATTGAAGCACAAGAAGAGGCAAAAGAGAACTCAATTCGGTACTCGCACTCTGTTTTCTTTGAGACTGAAAGAGCTGACTGAAAGAACATAAATTCGCTCACTCGCTTAATTGACATGAGTGCACTGCAAGCAAAAGTGCTGTCTTGAAAGAGAGCATTTTTGGCGAAGCTGTCTGGAGCACCTCAAATGGACAATATGTCAAGGCAATCAGATCTAAAGCCAAGCTTAATTCAGGGTAGAAAATTACCAATTAATTTCTAAATTACATTACACTTTATAAGAACTTTCATTAATGAACCATTAACAAATATTACATAATGAATAACAGATCATTAGTTAAAGCTGCAGTCCGTAACTTTTTTTGGTTAAAAATTATCCAAAATCAATATTTGAGCAAGTACATAACCAGCCAGTGTTCAAAACTATCGCCTTACTTTAGCCCGATTCACAACGGTCAGCTTATAATAATGTTTTCTAATTTGAGTGGTACGGGTAGGTTTTTGCGGGAAATTCGAGCATGCATCATTACGTCACATCTGTAAACATAAAGAAGTTGTCCCGGCTACTAGGCTATCGCATGTGAGGATCCTGCAGGTGGCCGATCGTTTATAGCCTTTTCTCACAGCAGCTGGAATAATTAAATGTATCATTTTGATGGCGGATTGTAATCCAGAAAGAATTATGTGTTTATGAAATACATGTGAATGAAATTAAATTATATTCCAGTTATAAATGTGCTTCTGATTACAGATAGCCTGGGATTACAAAGATTTGTATTTTAAAGAAAACCAGTTCGAAGGGAGCATAATTAGCTTTTTGGGTTAAAA
>NW_015649134.1:392911-400299 GCF_001515625.1 Sinocyclocheilus rhinocerous | reverse complement strand
TTTTTCCTCAGTTGGTCAGAACAAACGTGGCAGACTTGTTACTTACTTGTTCAGATGACAATATCTTATTTGAGTCATATATTCCAAGACGTAGGCTAGAATCTGTGAGTGCAAAGTACAATATCCACACCGGTGCGGTGACTGACTGCCACACATACTCCTCAAAACATTAAATTAATCTGCACTGGAGTCATGCTGCCGCACAACCCACGCAAGGAAGATAATTCCGCACACAGCTGCAATTGCAGGGTTTCAAACAGAGATGGCGACAAAGAGGCAAAACTTACGGACTGCAGCTTTAATATATTCACATGGCCAGAAATATAAGATAATGTGCTTGTTAACATTTACTAATGAACCTATTAAATATTACCTAATGATTAACAGAATCATTATTTAACGTAAATTGAAATGCTTACAAATATCATTAAACTTTTCATTCATATGATCATGCACTTTTTTAAAAATCAACAAATGATTTTAATAGAAATTATACAATGATTAAAAGCTTATTTGTTAATGTACTTTTGCATGCTGACAAATGTCATTAAAATTCAGTTCATATATTACCTAATGCTCTATTTTAGATTTACAAAAGTTTTGAAAAAATTAGCTTAATTAGCACTTCACAAACTATTCAGGTTAACATATTATTCATTAAACTCACATTCTGTATAGGTCACATATATGGTCTTCATTTGTTGTGTAGACTTCTACTTTATAATTTATAATACTGTATATCATTAAACAGGATAGTCCTCAAATCATATATCAACAGGAGAAAACAAATACATTTTCAAAGAAAATGACTGTTCATTTATCAAAACAATGTGTTCTGTTGTCGGTGTTTCATTGTCTGAATATGGCACTTATCACATGCTGTGTGGTATCGGCGTTTGGTATCGGGGCATTTTAACGAGTACGAGTACGAGTACAGGAGCTCAGTATCGGGCCCGATACCGATACTGGTACATCCCTAAATGTAATATAAACAGATTGAACTGCATTCTAGTAACTGTATAGTAATCAAATTGAACCCTGTACACTGTTGACCCCTTAACCAACCATTAAATCTACCCATACCACCAAACCTGTCCCTGACCTTACCCGTATCACACCTCAATTGTTGCACCTTAACAAAAGCTTTTAATCATTGTATAACATCTGTTAAAATCATTTGTAGTTTTTCAAGAAGTGCATGATCACATGAACTGAAAGTTTAATGACATTTGTAAACATTTAATTTACATTTAGTCATTTAGCAGGCACTTTTATCCAAAGCGACTTACAAATGAGGACAATAGAAGCAATCAAAACTAACAAAAGTGCAAATGACAAGTCTTGGTTAGCCTAACACAGTACATGTAGCAAGGTGAGTGTTCTTTTAGAATTAAAATAGAATAGAAAGTGCTAGAGTTAGAGGGTCAAATAAAGATGCGTTTTTAGTCATTTTTTGACTCAGCTACTCTGACTGAGTTGGGCAGGTCATTCCACCAGGAGGGAACAGTTAATGAAAAATGCATAATGTCATGGAGTTCATTCATGAAGTTGTGTGAAGAATATGCATCCATGTGCATCTGAGCATATGCACACATTGGCTAGAGAGGTAATAATGCGATTAAGGTGTTTACATGCCTATTTATTGTGATTAAAATAGGCATACTCAACATAGTTTAATGTGAATATGGTTACTACGATTATGAGCTTAAACACATTATTTTGACTGAAGTATTGTGCTTAGATGAGGTAAAGTTTAATTGCAATATTTCTAGCTATTTGAATATATATATATATATATATATATAAATAACTAACGATCTGTAATTATTAAATATTTTTAATGATTTATTAATTAAAGTTGCTATAAAGTGTTATCCTAAATTACGTCTTTGATGAAGAAAAGAAAACATACTAAGGTTAAAAGTTCACCTCAGAAACATTGTTTAATAAAAAGAAAAAAAAATCCCATGACCCCTTTAAAATATCAATTTATTTATTTATGTGATAAGCAGTCTTACCCCAAAATCCTCAAGTCAATACCTCAAAATCAACCCCTTCAGGTTGATACAAGATCCCTCCATGGTGTCTAATTTGAAATAATGACCTGCTAAATGCTCATGATAAATTACCCCCCCCTATTCGCTATTGCGATCAAAATACCTGGTTTGAGTAGCTCACTATTCATTTGGTTTGTATGTACATCATATGACTGAATACAACTGAATGCATGTGTAATCAGCATATCTCACCAGCGTAGGGAGATTTTGATTGGTGTAGTGAGACAGGATGTGAAAAGGTCAGCAGGGAGGTCAGGGTTCATGGGCAGGAGTTCATTGGCCTCACAGGCGGCCAGCTGAATGCAGTTCTTCATGGAGGGAGGCAGGGGCATCTGAGCCAGTGGGTGGTTAGGGTTTATTGCTGCCACCTAGTAAAAGATAACAAAAACCAGTGAACAATAGTAAAGAAGGTCTCCCAAGGGTTAGGTATGAAATCTAAGAATATTTAATCATTTGTTACATTCAGCTTATTGTTTTCCCTTACTGAAGACTTGCAGGTGAATATGCCTGTTGTCATAAGTCAGATGCGAGTTTAACATTCTTCAGATTTAATCAGCAGTCACTTAAGCAACAATGGCTTTAATTTTAATTTGTAGCATCTAGATATAGAGATAAGACAAATTTCTGGCAAAATTACTATTTTGTGATGTCTATCCTTACTGTGTTTCAAAATTACTCATATCATGGTAAATACTTGGCATGGATGTGCATGACTTGCATGACTTGGTTTTGGCTCAAGCATCAAATAGTTTTAAAACATATTTGCGCACTAAATATTTTTTAAATATTAGATGCGCAACATTCTAACAGTGTGTTCACACCAGACAATTATTACAGATTACATACTATTAGTAAATTACATACAAAGTCAACCCAAAGACGCGAATAGAGGCGAATTCGCGCCGGGCGACGCGAAGCGTTTGCCGCGAAGGCACGAAATTCGCCTCAATCGCGTCTTTTGCGCAAGTTCAACAATTTCAACTGGAGCGGAAAATTCGCGTGAGGCGTTCTCGCGCAAGCCAATCAGCGAAGAGCTTCTTGAGTTGTAGTGGTAGTTGTATTTTATTAGCATTGCTACAGAGATGCTGCTATCAATAATAAAAATAATAGTAATATCAGTGTATATATACAGTAGTAAAATGTAACATCCCGCGAGTAATCTAGAGCGAGTGACGCGATGCGCATATTTGCTTCGCGTCTGGTGTGAACACACCATAAGGCCTCTAAATTATGAACATGATGAAAACTTTGCTGAAAAACCTGTTGTACACAATCTACTACATGCTTTCTGTTGTATGATGGATAGTTTATAATTTGTTTTAACAAACTAAAAGACCTTTTAGTATAAATCTGAAAACGTCCAACTTTAGGTTATGGTACATGTTTTTTTGTTTTTTTTTGCTGTGAAATCATTAATGATTTTTATAAAGTAAACATAAGAATAAATTTTGTCAGTAATATTTCAAGATGAACACTTACTGGACTGAAGCAACTTAGGTTTACTTGATTATCCATACATATTTTTTTTTAGAAAAACATCATGCTCAAATGTACATACATCAGGTCTTTGAGAAATGTTTATTTGTACAACTCAGTCACCATTCTATTGCATGTTATTATATGTAATGTTCTGCCTAAGATTCCCTGGGTTCACCACTGGATGGCACAATTTCGACCCCTGATCACTTCTCCTTTGTTAGAGACTTGTAGCACTCACACCAGCATTAAATCACTCCTAATGGTCAACCTTATTTAAATGACTCACTGCCTATTGTTCTTGTTCAGTCCTGATGTCTGGATCTAATGATTTGTGATTTGAAATTTTCCTGCCTTCTGTTGAGTCTTTTTGGATTATATATTTTTCCTTTTTGTGGACTGTTGTACCTTGGAATTCCCTCTGGCCTGACACTGAAGGACAGCATTTCAAGAAGTGTTCTTTTTGAGTTCATCTGTGGCATATTCCTGTTAAACACTGTCTAAGACTGTAACTGCTGTTTTGGTTTTGAATTTTTTTCACCTTGTGTAAAGAACTCTAAGAGTCTAAGGCTTTGAGGCTCATTGCTATTTCCTCTGCATTTGGGTTTGATCACCAACTGGATCATAACAATAGTACTGAACCATGGATACAAGCCCAGCAGAGGAAGCTGAAACTTTTATTGAATGCAGAGTGCAACCTTGCTGCTGTTTCAAGCCAGGCAGCCACCATGGAACGACATGAATGAGTCCTTGCACAACAACAGGTTGCTTTAATAAAACTGGGTAAGGCTATCACAGATATCCTTCAACGTCTTCAATCTCTTTCAAACCCACAGCAGGACGCTGATTCTCAATCCCGGGCTCCACCAGCTTCTTCCATCCCTGAAGTGTAGAGCTCTGAAATCCACCTGCCTCATCCAGAAAGGTATGACGGAAGCCCTGGCAGATGGAATGGCTTCCTCACCCAGTGCTCATTGAACTTTGAATTGCGACCAAAAAAAGTTCCCAACAGCTCGTAGCAAAGTGGATTATGTTATTACTATTTTATCTGGGAAAGCACTTGCCTATGCAACACCACAACCAGCAGTTTGTTCGGATTACAGTTGCTTTATTGAGGAGATGAGGCAAGTGTTTGAGCATCCAGTGAAGTGACATGTGGCCAAGTATGGTTGGTGACCCATACTCGGAATTAGTGCTCTGCATTTATCCCATCCTAAGTGCACACACACAGCAGTGAACACACACACCGTGAACACACACCCGGAGCAGTGGGCAGCCATTTTTTGCTGCGGCGCCCGGGGAGCAGTTGGGGGTTCGGTGCCTTGCTCAAGGGCACCTCAGTTGTGGTATTGAAGGTGGGAGAGAGCGCTGTACATTCACTCCCCCCACCTACAATCCCTGCCGGTATGAGACTTGAACCCACAATCTTTGGGTTATGAGTCCGACTCTCTAACCATTAGGCCACGACTTCCCCAAAGGATGCGAGGCAGCTAGAGGATGTGAGGTAGCTAGCCGCCTACTTCAGCTGACTCAGGGTTCTCAAAGTGTAGCAGAATAAGCCGTGTAATTTCGAACCCTAGCTATGGAGAGTGACTGAAATCAGGAGGCACTGACTGTTGCTTTCATTCGGGCACTGTCTGATGAAATCAAGGATGAATTGGCAGTCCGGGACCCTGCAACAGACCTAGAATCTCTGATTGATATGGCCAATCAAGGACAATCATCTTTGAGAGAGACGTAGGGAGCACATGGAAACTTATAGAAATACTCCCAGTCAACATTCTTGTGCACTCCCCCTGTCTCCTGACCTCCCTGCCTCATATGTAACATGCACTGTGGAACCCATGCAGCTGGGTCGACCACGACTCTCCCGATTCGAGCGAGACCACAGGATGAAGGAGATATGCTGGCTGTACTGTGGTAAACCTGGCCACTTTCGAGCTTCCTGCCCAATCCTTTCGGGAAAAACCAATTCTCATGCAGTAAAGGGAGGACTGTGACGAGAGAAGCATCTTCTGGGGTTCTCTTGAATACTTATCTGTTATGGAATGATCAGTCACTAAAGGCCTTCATAGACTGGGGCTGCTGAAAACTTTATGAATTTGGAAGTCGCCAGACATCTTCTGGTGCCACTTGCCAACCTTGATGACCCCGACCATTACCGCACTGGATGGAAGGCCTCTGGTTCTGAACTGGCAAGTCTGCGCACTATTCCCTTATATCTCCGGGTTGGGGATCACCTAGAAACCATACAGTTTTATGTAATCAAGTCACCAGAATTTCCTTTAATCCTGGGTTTCCCTTGTCTAGTCCTTCATAATCCCCAGATAGACTGGTCCTCTAATAACATTCTCAAATGGGGGTCTGACTGTGATAGGTGTCTCTCTGCTTCATCTCTTGGACTTTGTTTCTCCCAAGTTACTTCAGGCTACCCCTGGCTTTTAATGACTACTCTGCAGTTACCCAGGACTTCCCCGGAGTTATCGCATGTTCCCCCAGACTATGCAAACCTGTTTTTAGGTGTTCATCCTTGCCACCTCAGACCTTATGACTGTGCCATTGACTTGTTGCCTGGAACGTGCCCTCCAAGCGGGAGATTATTTTCCCTTTCAGCAACAGAGAGGAAGACGATGGAAGATTATACCGAGGAGGCCCTAGCATCTGGCTATATACGCCCCTCAACTTCACCAGCTGGAGCTGGTTTCTTCTTTGTCACTAAGAAAGACGGTGGGCTCCAACCTTGTATAGACTACAGGGGTCGCAATAAGATAACCATAAAGAATTGTTATCCTGTTCCAATGATGTCTTACTGCCTTCGAGTTGCTTCAGGGGGCTACTATATTTACTAAATTGGACCTTCGCAATGCATATCATCTGGTCCACATCTGTACTGGTGATGAATGGAAGACCGCATTTAATACACCTATTGGCCATTACGAGTATCAAGTCATGCCTTTTGGTTTGGTAAATGCTCCTGCAGTATTTCAAGCTTTGATTAATGTTGAATGAATGAATGAATGATGCATTTATATAGCGCTTTATTGACCCACGCAGACCACAGGGTGAGCACCCCCTGCTGGTCTCACTAACACCTCTTCCAGCAGCAACCTAGTTTTCCCAGGAGGTCTCCCATCCAGGTATTGACTAGGCTCAACCCTGCTTAGCTTCAGTGGGCAACCAGACTTGGGCTGCAGGGTGATATGGCTGTTAATGTTGTGCTAAGAAACATGCTGAACAGATTTTATTCGTATACTTGAATGATATCTTCAGGAACATGTGCAGCATTGCTGCTCCACTTACGGCTCTCACTAGGAAGTATGTTAAGGGTTTCCAGTGGACAGAGAAAGCTGAAAAGGCTTTCTGCAAACTAAAAGACAGATTTCACCTCAGCGCCCATCCTTACTAGGAACGCGTAAAGTTCATCACGTTGGCTCAGGCGAGCCCAGACCCCATTGTCTTCGCTAGGGCGTTCTTGCCGCTCGCCCTCGCCAGCTCCCTCGAGGGGGAAACCCTTGCAACACTGTTACGGATCGGGATAACATTCCATCATCCCACGGAGCTCCCAGACACCACCGACCTCGACTGGAAGGAGACAGTCATCCAGTGTCTGGAGAGTCTCCAATCCCGATCCGGAACCCCTCAGCCGGCCGTTCCCGAGTCAAGTAAGCCAGCCGTTCCTCAGGCAAGCCCGCCGGACGTTAATGTGGCAAGCCCGCCGGACTATAATATGGCAAGCCTGCCATGCGTTCATGAGGCCCCAGTGTCGGCTCCAGCCCCAGAGCTCGCTCCAGTGTCGGCTCCAGCCCCTGAGCTCGCTCCAGTGTCGGCTCCAGCCCCAGAGCTCGCTCCAGTGTC
>NW_015649134.1:391367-392591 GCF_001515625.1 Sinocyclocheilus rhinocerous | reverse complement strand
GGGGGGTTAATAAAGGCCTTCTGAAGCGAAGCGATGCGTTTGTTTAAGAAAAATATCCATATTTACAACTTTATAAACCTTAATCTCTAGCTTCCGCTAACTGTCGTACGCGCGTTCGAGAGAGAGAGTGGTGTCCAGCGGAAGATGTAGGACGTAGGCAAACGCGGTGACGAACGCGGAAGTGATGAATGTGGAAGCGCAGAGGAGAGAGCAAAACAAAACACCGGTCACAAATTAGTAGTACAAAACGAGGATTTGTAAAGAAAAATATCGGTGGATTTCGATATAATCAAAGAGGACACTGGTTTTCCTTTGCTGTAAACATAGCTTGTTTCTCACGAGACTAGCATATTCTCACCGGAGCTTATGCTACGCCTACATTATCCGCTGGACGTCACTTTCTCGTGAACACGCGTACGACAGTTAGCGGGAAGCTAGAGATTAAGGTTTATAAAGTTGTAAATATGGATATTTTTTTTACACAAACGCATCACTTCAGAAGACATTTATTAACCCCCCGGAGTCGTGTGGACTTCTTTTATAATGGATGGGTGCAATTTTTTGGACTTCAAATTTCGGGCTACCATACATCTCCATTATAAAGCATGGATTAGCCTGGACATTATTTAACATAACTCAGATTGTATTCGTCTGAAAAAAGAATGTCATATACACCTAGGATGGCTTGAGGGTAACGTTAAGCCCAGGGAGGGCTCCTGATCCCGAGTATAGCCCACGGAGAGCTCCAGATCCCCCGTCTAGCCCAGGGAGGGCTCCTGTTCCCCCGTCAAGCCCAGGGAGGGCTCCTGTTCCCCTGTCAAGCCCAGGGAGGGCTCCTGTTCTCCTCGTTCCTCGGTCCGTGTTCCCGTACCGTAGCAGATCGTGACACCCTCAAGCCATCCTAGGTGTATATGACATTCTTCTTTCAGATGAATACAATCTGAGTTATATTAAATAATGTCCAGGCTAATCCATGCTTTATAATGGGAGCGGATGGTAGCCCAAAATTTGAAGTCCAAAAAATTGCACCCATCCATTATAAAAGTCCACACAGCTCCGGGGGGTTAATAAAGGCCTTCTGAAGCGAAGTGATGCGTTTGTCTAAGAAAAATATTAATATTTACAACTTTAGAAACTGTAATCTCTAGCTTCCGCTAACTGTCCTATGCACGTTCATGAGAGAGTGGCGTCCAGCGGATGACGTAGGACGTAGGCGTAGCGTAA
>NW_015649134.1:376242-390573 GCF_001515625.1 Sinocyclocheilus rhinocerous | reverse complement strand
GGGGGGTTAATAAAGGCCTTCTGAAGCGAAGTGATGCGTTTGTGTAAGAAAAATATCCATATTTACAACTTTATAAACCTTAATCTCTAGCTTCCGCTAACTGTCGTACGCGCGTTCGAGAGAGAGAGTGGTGTCCAGCGGAAGATGTAGGACGTAGGCAAACGCGGTGACGAACGCGGAAGTGATGAATGTGGAAGCGCAGAGGAGAGAGCAAAACAAAACACCGGTCACAAATTAGTAGTACAAAACGAGGATTTGTAAAGAAAAATATCGGTGGATTTCGATATAATCAAAGAGGACACTGGTTTTCCTTTGCTGTAAACATAGCTTGTTTCTCACGAGACTAGCATATTCTCACCGGAGCTTATGCTACGCCTACATTATCCGCTGGACGTCACTTTCTCGTGAACACGCGTACGACAGTTAGCGGGAAGCTAGAGATTAAGGTTTATAAAGTTGTAAATATGGATATTTTTTTTACACAAACGCATCACTTCAGAAGACATTTATTAACCCCCCGGAGTCGTGTGGACTTCTTTTATAATGGATGGGTGCAATTTTTTGGACTTCAAATTTCGGGCTACCATACATCTCCATTATAAAGCATGGATTAGCCTGGACATTATTTAACATAACTCAGATTGTATTCGTCTGAAAAAAGAATGTCATATACACCTAGGATGGCTTGAGGGTAAGTAAATCATGGGGTAATTTTCAATTTTGAGTGAACTATCCATTTAAGACTTCACAGCTACATCAGCAACGGGGCAACCTTTGGCGCAGACCAGCACCATCTCTACGTCCAGGGCAGAAAGTCTGGCTTTCAAGCAAGGACCTTCCCCTTAAAGTTGAGTGATGCAAATTCAGATTCAAAGGACCCTTCAAGGTTTTAAGGAAAATAAATCTTGTCTCCTACCATCTCCTGCCACCCAAGTCTTTGTGCGTACACTCCACCTTTCATGTCTCACACTTAAAGCCTGTCAAATATACACTGTGCTCCAAATTATTTATTATCAATTATCATTTTGTTTGTGTTGTTTTTCACATCTTTTTAGATAACTGGTATCAATCTCAGACAGGTTTGTTCAATAGTTTGTCAGGTCTTCTTAGGTAAATGGAAACCGTACTTAAAGACGTTGTTCCACATTATTAAGCAAGTCACAGTTCTCATGCCATATGGTGAGGAAGAAATATCTTTCTGAAGATGAAAAGTATGAAACAATGCAATGTCTTGCAAAAGGCATCAAAACAAACAATATTTTGCGAAAAGCAAATAGAGATTATTGAACTGTCAAAAGATTTGTGAGTGACTTAGAGCACAGAAGATCTTGGTCAGATAAAGCTTTATTATGGAAAGTTTCTGTCAAACAAATGAACTGTATTGTAATGCCAGCTGTAAAAAAGCCACTGCTGAGCGGCAAACAGGTGTTTGAAGCTACTGGAGTCTCAAGATCTTCTCCATGCAGACTGGCAGTTGTGTGTAAAGCTGCGTTTCAGTCACTGCTAACCAAACCTCACAAAGAGAAACCTGCACAGTGGCTGTAGAAACACATGAAGACTTGTTTTTAAATAGTTTTATTCACTTATGAATGCTGCAGTAAAATGGATGGTCCAGATAAATGGATTTCTGATAGTTGATGAATGGCCATCCTATTCCAATGAGACTGCAACATCAGCAAGGATGCGGTGGGTGATGATTTGGGTTGGAATATTGGGAAGTGAGAGTAAGGTCATTTTAGGGTGTCAAAATGACTTCTGCAAGACATGTGGAGTTCATAACTGACCATTTTCTGCTGTGGTATAAAATGAAGAATAGTGCTCTCGGAAATAAAAGGATTTTCATGCAGGACAACACACTATCCCATGCTGCATAAATACCTGGTGCTAAACAGTTTGAAAATGTGTTTCTACAGCCACTGTGCAGGTTTCTCTTTGTGAGGTTTGGTTAGCAATGAGTGAAACGCAGCTTTACACACAACTGCCAGTCTGCATGGAGAGGATATTGAGACTCCAGTAGCTTCAAACACCTGTTTGCTGCTCAGCAGTGGCTTTTTTACAGCTGGCATTACAATACAGTTCATTTGTTTGACAGAAACTTTCTTTAACAAATCTTTTTCTGACTAAGATCTTCTGTGCGCTAAGTCACTCACAAATCTTTTGACAGTTCAATAATCTCTATTTGCTTTTCGCAAAATATTGTTTGTTTTGATGCCTTTTGCAAGACATTGCATTGTTTCATACTTTTCATCTTCAGAAAGATCTTTCTTCCTCACCATATTTCATGAGAACTGTGACTTGCTTAATAATGTGGAACAACCTCTTTAAGTAGGGTTTCCATGTACCTAAGAAGACCTGGCAAATTATTGAACAAACCTGTCTGAGATTGATACCAGTTACCTGAAAGGATGTGAAAAAAAAATTTGTTCTCCTTTGTTAGAGACTTGTAGCACTCAAACCTGTTTTAAATCACTCCTAATGGCCAACCTTATTTAAATGCCTCACTGCCTATTGTTGTTGTTGTTCAGTCCTGATGTCTGCTTGAGCATGTTGCTGCCAAGGATTTGTGATAAGAGACTTTACTGCCTTCTGTTGAGTCTTTTTGAATTGTATATTTTTCCTTTTTTGTGGACTGTTGTACCTTTGAATTCTCTCTGGTCTGACATTTAATGGACAGCTTTTCTGTTTGGATTTCGTTTTTGTATTTTCTACCAAGGAGTGTAGCTCCTCTATGGCAAGTTCCTGTTAAACACTGTCTAAGACTGTAACTGCTATTTTGGTTTTGAATTTCTTTTCACCTTGAGTAAAGAACTCTAAGAGTCTGACTTTGAGCCTCATTGTTATTTCCTTTGCATTTGGGTGTGACATCCTCCGGTGGTGCAGTGGTAAGCACCAAGGATATATACACCACAGACCCAAGTTAGATCCCCATTTGGATCATAACAATTATATGTATTAAAACAACAGTTCTTACTGATCCTCGAGTCTGACTGGCTGAGAGGTCTTTCCACCCATGAGATATTCACCCAATATCACCACTGGAATCGTTTCACCGTTGTATCACTCCGCTTGCAGCATTTCTCACAGCAAGTGTCATGGCGGACACCCAAATCCACTATAATTTTATAAATAAAACTGTTTTTGTGTCATGGAATATCGTTCTTTTTAGGTGAGAATGTAGTTATTTAGACTTTAAATATGCAGTTTGTTAATAAAGATAATGCCTATTTGAATATTTGCTTTGAGACTTTTGGAGATGTGAGCTCCAGGGCGTCAGCAGATGTTTAGCATTTATGGACCTGCCGAGAGCAACCTCACCTGGGCCAGTTCTTCAGGAATTTTCTGCTGACTCTAATGTCTCTATAGTGGTTAAACATGAGCTATAATTTGTTTTGGGTATATCTAATGGGCAATCTTTGGTCTCATCAATCTATTATTTGTTTCAGATCAAATAGTTTTGGCTGAGGGCAGAGTTTCCTAATTTTATATTTGTATATAACTTTAATGCTGTATGAGAGCGCTGCCTTTGTACTTTTGACTGAATTACTTAGCAACTTTTATGATGGCTGTTGTCGTTTTTTAAATATTACTATTCAATAAATAACATTTTATATAAATAAAAGTAGTATTTAATAATAGTATTTGGGATTGAGAAAGGTGTGTGTGTTTGTGATGGTGATTTTAATTACATTGCTACGCCATTAGATGATGGCAAGACACTGTTTTCATGAGTGAGTCCACAGTGAAGTTATTTTTACTTTCCACAACACCTTGTAAGACGCAACCAACAAATACACTGAAAAGCGCTGTCATCAGAAATCACCCCTGACAGTTGAAAGCATAGAACAACAAAGATATTGCTTTCCTCAATGGACATTCAAGCTAATGTTTTATTCTGAATATGAGATATAGTTGAAGAACGAATGCTGTATCAGATGCAGGTAATCACACTCACACAGTCCTTATCTCTCATAATACTGTAAGCTTTTAATACAGTAATACAATAAGCTTTCAAAAAAGCAACTCAACATTCCTTCGTTACTAGTTCTAAAGTGACATTTTCGAATTGGTAACGGAGGATTGGGCTCATCTGTTAAACCGACAACTTGAGATTTGAGTCTGTGGGTAATATTATTATTATGTGTAATATCAACATAAAGTGACCCCCATGCAGGAACTGCTTTGTTCTCTTTCACTCTTATCATTTGTGCAAGGCAGGAATGAGGATGTCAGCATTCCATTGATCACTTAATGATCCATCCACCATTTGCCCTTTTGCTCATCACGTTCTTCCTCAGTGGACACAAAATGAAGCAAATCTCCATATCCATTTACAGAACTGTATTTGCTTAATGAGTATTGTTTGTGATGCAACAAGTGCCTATCAAGTTATTAAGTTATTAACTTATCTATTAAGCTACATGAATGCATGGGGACATTTTTCAGCGTATTGTGTAGGTTAATCAGGAATTGTTTTGGAAATTGAATTATGATTAGGAAAAACATTAAAGACATTGTTATAAATGTGAACTTTAAGCTATGCACACAGTGGTCACCTCTGCATCAGCCAATCAAAACGTTGGATCTGAAAGGCTCCAATTTGCAAATCCCTCCTTCTCAGAAAAGATTAAAATGTTCTCTCCAAGCTAAGATCAACTCAAAACTAAGTTGTTACTCCAAGCTTAAATTCCAAGTGAAGCTCTAGCTATAACTACAAAGTTGGTTGTTTTGGAAGAGAGTAACCAGGAAGTTCTTCAAGAAGCGAATTTGTGGAGTTTGGAAACAGAAACAGCAACAAAAACAAGCTTAGTGCTCCCTATCTTCTGCACCAACTTCACAATCTTCTCTTCAGTGATCTTCCAACTGTGTGTTCCAGATTACCTGGATCTTCTGCATCAACTTCAGAATCTTCTCCTCAGCGGTTCTCCATCTGCGTGTTCCAGTTTGCCCGGATCTTCTTCACCAACTCCAGAATTGTCTCTTCAGGGATCCTTTATCTGCGTGTTTCAGACTGTCCGGATCTTCTGCACAGACTTCAGAAACTTCACCTCTAAGGCTCCTTAATCTGTGTGTTCCAGACCCAGGACCTTCTCAGTGCTCAGGAGTTCATGATTCACAAGTACTTTGTGTTCAAGGCTGTGAAACGGATCCAACTCTTCCTTCCCACTACAACACAGCCCAACACAACAGTGGAAGACATCTGCCACAACCAGACTCATCTCTTCGCCATGTGGAATGTAAATATCTCTTTGCCAAACCTCTTTCCAGAGGCCCTGGCAATTTGGCATTAATATATATTGTCAGTATAGGATTTTGTATAGCTGATGTCAGTTAATAACAAATAATCACTTGATTTATTTGTTAAATCCAGAATAAGGTCCAGAGAAAGCACAGTTCATCTTTCCATATGATAATGTGCAAATGCCATAGTAACATCCAACTCAGTCACTTGCATTTATCAATCTCCTGCATTTTTATCCATTCTTGATATCCATCAAGTAGTTGTTAGATATTCTTGTCAATCCTTTCATTAATAAAACCCCTTTAATTACAATTGTGTCTTCATTGTGTTGATAATACAGTGAGATGCTCTTGAAATCTCACAAATCCTTCAGATAGGTCAGATGACAAACTTTCTCCAAATTATTTAATTATTATTTAATCAACAATCTTCCTTGATTGTTCTTTACTGTCAAGGTGAAATTCATTGTATGGTGCCCCATAATATAGGAATGAATTATCTGACACTCTCACACTCAACTTAAGAAAAGTGTGACAAAAACTCAATATTAATATTAATGCCCAAAAACCATTACAGTGGCAAGAACTGGCAACACACACACACACACACACACACACACACACACACACACACACACACATACGATTATGCTTATCTAAAATGGCATTTTTTAAAAACTAAGATACATTCATATGTGATCTGATCTGAAAGCCTAACAACTACACTTTTAACATCAGTCAGTCAAGCATTTTTTTAATGATAGGTGAGCACTCACCACTTGCGCATTAGTTTCGCCCACTACCGAGAGGAACCGACAGTGACTTTTACTTGTTCTTAAAGGTTGAATAATTCCAAATGAACTAATGTCGTTTTGATAGGAAAAAAACAGTGAGTCGGCACTACACACGACACTTTTTTTGCATCAAATACACTGTGATATTGATTGATATAAATATAAATAGTGTGTTTAATGATAAAGAGTCAAATTCTCAATAGCTCAGTCAGTGTTGAAGTGTAGATGAGAAAAAATATATCTGTTCTAAATTTATTCTTAGCCTTTAACTCAAACACTAGTGAGTGGAATCTAACAATTTATTAGTCAAAGTCGATTATACATAGAAAAAAAATGTCAATTGTTCTTGTGTGTCTTGGGACATTATTATGTGCCAGGTTTCAATATGTGCAAATGTAAATAAACTGCTCAATAAACTGTTGCATTAAAAATAAGAGCTTATTTCAGTTAGTTGGCAAGTTTAATTTTTCATATTACATTTGCATTTTATTTTTATTTTATTATATTTTATTTTAATTGCTACCTTGTTTATATGGCAAAGCAACACTAGAATGCACCAAAATGCTTCAATAAGCATTCTGTGTTCAAATCCATTTTAATTGTCAATTTGAGCTGCAATGAAAGTGCCAGAATCCAATTCTAACTAATGAGGAGCTTTTGTGGTTGTGCAAACGTGCAAATAAAGGTGATTAACATACAAGATGAATAAAAGAACAGTTTTAGGAATACAAAGAGTCAGTAAGTCTTAATATCTGACATTTGACTGATTGGTCATTTGTCTCCTTCCAGTTATGAGGAGTTACTCTCAGGGGAAGTTTAAGCTGTCTTCATCACAAAGTTGCACTGAAAAAAATCATCATCTGAAACAGGACATCATAAGATATTAAACAGGAAGGTGTTTGCCCATAATAGAGCACTCAGACACTTTTATAAAAGCAGCTGATTGTATGCAAGCTTTATCATAATGTGTATAAGTGTGTGCATTATATAAGGTAGATTACTTGTTTGCCAGGCATCATAACAGACAGAGCTGTGTGGGGGACTCCCTGCATGGCGACCCTTCTGCATTATTAACGCCCTTCTGGTACATACTCTCTTCCTTTATCTCTCATTATCACTCTCTCACTTCCTCCATTCCTCTACCTGCTCTTCACTTCAAGAAATATTGATGAGATTTGTAAAAAAAAAAAAAAAAAGTTTCCTAGCTTTAAAGGGGACCTATTATGTCCCTTTATGTCCCTTATTATTTCTCAGGCATACCCAGAATGTGTCTGTGAAGTTCAGCTCAAAATACCCTACAGATAATTTATTATTTCATTTTGAAAATGCCCATTTTGAGTGGAAGCAAAAACATGCTGTTTTCGGGCATTTATCTTTAAATGCAAATGAGCTGCTGCTCCCTGCCCCCTTTTACAGAATAGGGTTGTGCCTTTACAGCTCGTGCCTCGGATACTTTAACAAAATAAAACACCTGTTTGGTTTTGATTATCATGTCTATCTGAATGAAAACTTATCTGCATATATTTTAAAGCCAAATCAGTGTAAACTTCTGATATACGGTTTTACGAGCGCACACATCCAAAGCACGCGCACAAAAAGTGGCTGTCACACAGCATGTGAGCACTAAACTAAGTTCTGTTTCATGTCTTATTGCACTTAAACTGTCAAATACACACAAGGTTATGTCAAAAACACACAAGTTACATAAGCACAATCGGTTATGTCTGTGAATGTAAACAGCTGGGAAAGAAATTACATGTTTATAATGGACAACAGTGTAATATACAGAACCTACTACTGTCTATGCTGTTAATATGAGCCAAACTATAAAATAAAAACAGAAAATCACTCACTAATCTTGACTGAATAACTTCTGTAGCTTTAATAAGACATTTGTTATTTGAATGCTGCTTTTAAATGCTCTAATGCCGCATCCGACCTGTCTGAATTAATTTTGTGGCCAGCGTCATGCTGAAGATTAATGCATTTTTACTAATTTGCGCTGAAAAGTAGCGCAAATGTTAGGCAGAGTGAATTTATGTTTGTGTCATTGTGTCATCAGTTGATACTCCTGACAGTTTGCTTTGTGTAAATGGCAGATGGTCCTCTTAGCAGCACAGAAATAAAACTTGTATTCAAATAGTGAATGGGTTAAAGCAAGGAAAAAGCGCTCCCATCGTCATGTCAATGAGTTTGCAGAGTTTTGCACTCTTGCGAAACCCCCAGTTATAAAGCACATATTAATTCTTTATTCTGCATGACCATATTTTAGATCCCTTAATCCTACCCCATACCTAAACTTAACAACTACCTTACTAACTATTAATAAGCAGCAAATTAGGAGTTTGTTCAGGGAAAACTCTTAGTTAATAGTGAATATGTGTTCCCTATTCTAAAGTGTTACCGGTGCCTTTGTCCATATTAGGTATTTCCTGGAAAGTCATGAGTTCTATTACTTCTGTGATGCATATGTGGAGTTTCTGCACGAAGGCACCCTTTGGCATCCAGTATGAATGAAGCAGACATTACATGTGTTTAGTGCTCAGTAATGTGCCCTCAGTACTATTTTGGGTATAAATAGGAAAAAAAAATAATTTCTGTCTAAAAGAAATTTGTGAACTATATTTGCTCAAGAATGTTTTGAGTTTGAACATTCTGAGTTTGTTTAATACTCTGAGTATGAATGCATTTTTTTCACATTAAAGGATTAGTTCACTTCTAGAATAAAAATTTCCTGATACTTTACTCACTCCCAAGGTTATCCAAGATGTTCAAGTCTTTCTTTTTTCAGTCGCAAAGAAATTAAGGTTTTTGAGGAAAACATTCCAGGATTTTTCTCCATATAATGGACTTCAATGCTGGCCAACGGGCACTAGCTATGCATTTCGGAGCTAGTGCAAGACGAGCATTTGTGGTTAAAAAGTACATACATTTTTATTTATTTATTTTTTAGAAAATGATTGATGGTTTCACTAGATACGACCCCTATTCCTTGGCTGGGTTTGTGTTGAGCCCTTAAGCTGCACTGAAACTGCAATTTGGACCTTCAACACATTGGCCACCATGTAAGTCCATTATATGGAGAAAAATCCTGCAATGTTTTCCTCAAAAACCTTGTGTGACTCTCGTCAAATCAAAATGTGCATAGAAAACTTTAACCGCCAACTGCTGTTAATCATGGCTGCTGGAAGTGCATTCTTCAAGCATCAATTCAGTGGAGTTATCAGCATCATCCTCTAATTTGTTAAGGTAAATTTCGGATTTCTGCTTACTAAATGATCTGTATATATGCTTGCCTACCTACAGGGCCTGAAATTTGGTGTGAGGATGTGGGTATTGCGTACAATGTTAATAACTCCTGCAAGTGCCACGTTCATAATGCGGTAAATTCCCACACCCATTTGCTTAAGTACACAGAAAGACATGCGATCGGCACTGTTGCATCTCTCCCTCTTGTGCATTCTAAGAGCAGTTACTTTGAGAAGTCGGCAGCTTGTTGACTCCTGATGAGTTTGAGCGTGTGATGCGCACTGTGAAAAAGTGTGTTGGGAACACTCTAAAACGCTTGAAAATAATGTACTGAAATTGGAGGACCAGATTCAGTATGCACCTTATTGATGACCCGTGGTGTTACTATACTGCATCTGTGTCAGTGCGTGATGTAATAATTTTATACAATCCGCCTTCATTTAGCAAGTGCACTCACTCAAAAACAATTTTCAAGTTCAACACTTTTTGTTCCAATCAGTTGTGGATGCTGCTGATAGAGCAGCTTATTCACCCAGACTGTTGCAGCCCGCAAAGAGACGTGTGCGCATGTGAAAAATTTTCCCTGGAAATACTTCCCTATTTAATGCAAATTTTTTCCTTACAAATTGTATTATCAGCATAATAATTTCAGTAAATGTGTAAAAGGTAGGGGATGATGCCTTCCTTCCATAACAATGTGCATTTATGTTTAAATTGTAACATAAATTATCATGTTTAGTGATTCTCATTTCTTTATCACAAAATGCAAAAACTGGCACCATTTTGGAGATAAATTGGCTCTTTTTAATCTTTTTTTCAACTCATCTCATGGTGTGTGATACTAAACTCTCGTATGAGTTTCTAATGGTTTTTGTATTCTTTGCACTGTTCTAAATATTAATATTTTATGTGCAACAATAGCATGCTCTGGCTCAGTGGCCTTACACCTGATTTTAAATCAATTTTTTCAAACTTTATGATTTAAATGGTGATGAGTGTACTGAGAATAACTTTCATCTTTTCAACACTTTAATAGTTTTTCTGTGTTGCTTTGATGTATTTTAAAGAGTTGGCAGTCAAAATTTAAACTGCTGGATGATAGATATTCTTCATTCTTTCTGACAAACAACAAAAGATAATGTGAATTACAGTATGTAAAATGTTTTATAAATGTTTAAATTGCAGTGTACAGCATTTATTACAAGGGGGTAGAATCCACAGCTCAGTACTCACTACTCATGAGTACTTTTAAATAAGCTACTCTTTACTCTTACTCAAGTAGATTTTTGGACAAGTGCTTTTAACTCTACTCATACTCATTTTTTTTGGAATGTAATGGTATATTTTTTCAGTACTCTTTCCTCCACTGATTATCAGGAAATTTTTATTCTGGAAGTGAACTAATCCTTTAATATAGCAAAACAAACTGTTAATCCACTTTTTTGTTCCAGATTTTTTATTTTATTATTTTCATGTTCAGTGTTATATTAAATAGGACAAGTACAAGCAAGACTTATACAATTCAAAATTATAACTGATAACTGCATTTCTAAATCAGTAAAATTGTGAATATTGTCTTAAATAAAGTCTTATGATGCAAACTGTAATTTGTGGCCCTTCGCATTTTGTGTGTTTTAAATGTGGCCCCCTTGGCCTCTGAACTTGAGTAGCCATGCTCTAGCGTGAAAATGAACATGGTGGACTGGTTGCGGCTCACTCAGGGTGGGATCTATGCTAATAGGGCAGTGTCCATTAACAGTTGTGGGCGGGGCCTGTACAATGTGGCATAACTGACCTCAAAAGTCTGAGATGTCCATATTAAATCGTGAAAACATATTGGCTGGATACCAATAAAGAAAAATGCTATTGTATTGTCTAAAAACACATAATAAACAATTAGATAATTAACTAAATTTTTATTAGAATTATTTATTTTCTAATATTTCAGAATATTTAAATCCATCTTTTTTCTTGTCACAAATGTCTATTTTTGATAGTCATAGGCACCATTACATTGTTTTTTGGACACAAAAAGATTTGAGACACTTCAGCACTGCTAACTAGGACTGTGACATATGAAAAAATAATATCACGATTTTTTCGTGTAAAATCAGAAGTGCGATTTCTATTTTAATCACGATTTTGACACAATTTTTCTTCACACACTCACACACACTTTACATGCATAAATGCAATGTTCTGCTTGACCACATATCTAAAGTAGATGCATAGTATTTATGTACCCATTTTATGTACCAATTTAATTTTTTTAGATAGAAGCGAAATTTCACAATTCTCAATTCCAATTTCAATACCACAGCAAAAACTACTAGCCTAACTTTTAAGAAGTTTAACCATTAAACAGAAAACATTTGGTAATAAAATAAGAACAACTAACCAAATTACAATAACACAAATAAATAGAACAAAGACACAAATTAATAAAACAGTGCTTTAAATTTTTCAGGGAGGTCTAACACTTGCATTTTCTTTCTCGGTTCTAAGTTCACATAAGACCTGAACATAATCCAATGCAATCCAATAGTGCCATGATACAAGAGAAGAACGAAGAGCCGTCATGCATGCCCAGCCCCAGGGCATTCAAGGTAAGGGCCCTAAAAGGTTGCATGGGCTAATATAAGGCAGAACTCGCCCAGAATCAATGAGGCCCAGGCCATGAGGCTGTAGTCCTCTAGCAAAATGTCTCAAACAGGCCTGACCACCCTCAGGGGCAATCGGCCACTTAAGCAGGCAAGATCCGTGTGTAAATGTAAACCCTGCTCATCCTCTGAGGCAGGAAGAGCTGAGAGGGTAATGATCTGTGCTCTGAACGGAGTAGAAAGCACCTTAGGCACATAGCAGTGCCTTGGCTTGAGAGGATGACTTTGCAGTTGTTAGGCCCAAACTCAAGGCAGAAAGTGCTCACTGAGAGCACCTGCAGGTCACCCACTCGCTTGACTGATGCTAAAGCCAGCAGGAGAGCAGTCTTAAGTGAAAGGGGCTTATCTAACCACTTCCTAACATAAATATTAATAGTGTTTTTTTATAGGATTACTTTTTCAAAAATCAAAAGCATTTAAACTAAATCCTCCCTCCAAATCTGATGGGTCCTCAATTCCTGTTGCATTATGGCATATAAAAGTGTCCAATGGTTGGACAGCTCAGAATCTCATTAGAAGCAACAGATGTACATCATCTGGGTTTTATTTGCTTACTTTACTACTGTGTATTCAGATATCCTACTCATTTTACATACTGCTTTTTGCAATCTGTATAGCAGGAAGGCATGCATATTTAGACATAGAGATTATGTGTGAATATCCTGAGAAGTTCTCTTTTTTTATATTCTTTTGGCAAAATATGATCAATTATGGTGCATGCAGAAGTCTGAAAACTCACTCTGTCCACTGTACTCATGCAGAGACAGTGAGGGATATAGGATGAGGGGGCATCAGATCAATTCAATTACAACTCTTTGAGCTGAATGAGTAAAATCACCTCTCTTCTCTTCCCTCATTTCTCCCTTTTAACCCTCTTAAATGATTGATGGAAAGAGAGGTACACTTATCTTTCTTACCATCATCACATATTCACTCTCTTATTACCAATAATTCAACACTGTAGTTTAAATTGACCCCAATCATATCACTTCAGTCCAGCAGTTTGCACTCAGGAAGTGA
Organism: Sinocyclocheilus rhinocerous; assembly: GCF_001515625.1. NCBI lineage: Eukaryota > Metazoa > Chordata > Actinopteri > Cypriniformes > Cyprinidae > Sinocyclocheilus > Sinocyclocheilus rhinocerous. The sequence goes on along the minus strand of NW_015649134.1, from coordinate 377,612 downwards.
AAGAGAGAATAATATTTTTGCAAATAATTTTATTTTTAAAAGAAATAATAAATAATAATAAATACATTTTATTTTTACATTATTATGACTGTTTATGAAATTATTTATTAAAATTATTGTTAATTGTCTATTAAAATTACTTCATAAACATCACTATTGTATTTTTTATAATGTTATTATATTTTCTTTTCTTTTTGTGTTTGTTTGTATCAATGCTTTGCATTGTTGTGTATGCAGAACAATCATGCCAATAGCATAATTTGAATTTTTAAAAAAAATTAAAGACAGAGATAGAGAGAGTTGTAAGTTGAAAGATAGAGAGATGATGTTTGGTTAAGTAACAGATCTGCATATCTGGATGTTTCATCATTCTAGTTCAGACAAACAGTTTTCCCTCCGATGTTGGATTTTCCACCATCCATCCATATCTCTTATTTTCTAAGAGGGATGTCTGATCCACAACACTGCCTTAAATCAAATCTTCAACTGTATTCTTTGAAACACACAAAAAAAAAACAAAAAAAAATCGCAGTATCTGAATTCAAAATACACACTATCACCATCTTATAACTGTTTACTTGATATAATCTCGAACTTGCCTAAAATAATTTAATGTCTTGCAGTGATTGTGGATTGTGACTACTGCTGAAAGTAGGAGTAAAAACAGGAGAAGAGAAAGAAGAATAGGGACAACCCCACAGCTAACCTAAAAATCATATCAAATATTCATTCTGAAAAGAGAAAAGAGAGGGAGTTGGAGAAAACAATCTAAACATCATCCCTAAGCAGACAACTGTCAGACTTGTGTTTCCGTTTTGTTGTTTTCCTTCCCATGTGTTCCTTGTTTTCCCTCTTGTATCATTATGCCCTTATTTGGTCCTTCCTGTTTCCTGTTCCCATTATGTTTATTGATCCCAGGTGTTTCTCGTCATCCCCTCGTCATGGCGTGTATTTAAAGCATTTCCTTTTCTGAGTTGGTTGTCCGGTATTGAATGTTCATCCTAGTGCTACGTGAGTTTTCCTTGTTTCCTTGATGTCATAAAAATTCTCTTGATTAATGTACTCATGTCTCCTTCGTTCTTCGCTCCGCACTCCTCACTGTAGTGCGACCGTGACAGAATACCGGACCCAGACAGTAAGCAGCGCCCCTTCTCCCCGTGTTTGTTTTTCGTTTTTGAAAAGTCTTTTGTTTTCCTGGTTTTTCTTCCCACGGCATGGAAGTCGCCGCTCACTCCAGCCGGCCGGCTGCTCCAGTGTCAAGTCAGCCAACCACGCCTTTCACCCCGAACTCAGAGGGAATCTAAGGAGGAGAAGGAGGTTGGTGCAAGTCCCTAGGCTCGCTCCAGTGTCGGCTCCAGCCCCAGAGCTCG
>NW_015649134.1:367071-375629 GCF_001515625.1 Sinocyclocheilus rhinocerous | reverse complement strand
GCCTTGCTGTGCCTGCTCCTCCAGAGCACCCTCCAGTGCCAGCTCCTCGTCGGAGGGCTCCAGTCCCCGAGTATAGTCCACGGAGGGCTCCAGTTCCCGAGTTTAGCCCACAGAGGGCTCCTGTCCCCGAGTTTAGCCCAGTGAGGGCTCCTGTCCCCGAGTTTAGCCCAGTGAGGGCTCCTGTCCCAGAGTTCAGCCCAGAGAAGGCTCCAATCCGCCATGGCTTCCCGAGTTCCCTGATCCGCCATGGCCTCCTGAGTTCCCTACTCCGCCATGGCCTCCTAGTCTGACTGATCACCATTGGTTAAAGCGTTTCCTTTTCTGAGTTGGTTGTCCGGTATTGAATGTTCGTCCTAGTGCTACGTGAGTTTTCCTTGATGTCATTAAAATGATCTCGATTAATGTACTCATCGTCTCCTTCGTTCCTCGCTCTGCACTCCTCACTGTAGTGCAACTGTGACAACAACAGTGCTTTTTTAATTTAGGACAGGCTTGATTCTCTCTGACCCTGCAGAATGAGATGCTCAGATCGTGCTCAAGGAATGTTATGCTCAAACCAAAAGGCATTTTCTTTGCTGTTTTCTGTCTATGGTGTCCAGACATGAGTGAACCTGTCTGTATGTTTGGCTCTCTAAGTAAATGACCTTTCTTCCTCTGATTTTGCATGTAAGCAGTATATATGGGAATTCTGCAATCAACTTATGAAAAACATGGCAGCTCCATAACTGTCTGTGGATGAGTGAGTTCAACAAAAACATTTGAGTGTTCTATTGATTTTATTTTTTTTTGCTATTTTGAGAGTTCTGGGGATTGAGCTTCTCTGTGATTGACAGGTCTGAGAAGCGGAGGAAATTCTACAATTCTGATGTAATTTTTCAAAAACATTGCACTACTATTACAGGAATAGTTCACCCAAAAATTAATCATTCACACACCCTTTTGTGATCTATTATTATGTGCCAGATTTCAATAAAAACTTAAATTGTGGTCTATTACTCACATAAATCTTCAGAAGACTTGGACTATAGTACACAAATTGTATGAACTATTTTTATGGTACTGAAAAGGGAAAGTTTGGTCCTTTTTTAAGCTGAGAGATATTATCATCACCCACTCCCATTTCATGAAAAAGTGCAGCTTGAACACTCTGCAAAATATCTCCTTTTGTGGTCCACAGAAGAGATGTGCAAACTATACCTTTAACATTGACTACTAAAACATCTAAAACACATCAAGACATTAAATGTTCAGATATGTATCATCTTGAATAAACCTTTTATCTCCATCTCTGGATTGAGTGTTCTCAGTAAATTGTTTTCACGCTTTATGATTTTCTCTGATATAAATAACACATCAGTTTGACATTTGACCATGACGGTGTGCACATGAGTGAGTGTTTGTGAGTGAGTGTTTGTGTGTATTTGTTTGTGTGTGTGTGTGTGTGTGTGCGTGCGTGTGTGTAAAATATCACACACCTCCAGCTCCTGCTCCCTCTGCAATGCAAACTGTTTGAATGACTTGACAATGATCCCTGCGTTAGAGCAGTCATACACGAAGATGGAGGGACTTCCCATCCACGTCTGTAAGTCGTAGATGGAGAGAGGGATGTACTGTGTGTAGTTCTGAAAGAGCAAGAGAAAGAAAGATATTCTTTTTGACAACTCAACAACTCAGTTCATGCCCAAAACTAATTCAATTCATTTTAATTTAATTTAAGAACTTAAGGAAAGTAAAAGTGTACACAAACTACTGCTGGTAACTGCTGTGTGGAGAGATTGAAAACAGTTTATTATTCAGCACTGCTCACTAAAATGAGAATGATGGATAAGATTTACACCCATTTTTTCTTGTTCTTTTTACTTTACCTTGTTGAAGACCCAGATCTCTCCATTGACAGTGGGTCGAGGCACCCCATGGCCATTATAATGAAAGAGAACACGTTCCTCTTTGGCATTTCTCCGCAGTGAAGTACACAATTTCTTCACCTCATCAACTGTAGGGTCCAAACTCTGCTTATAGCGGGCCTGGAAGAGAGAGGATATTAGATGACAATGACATCCAGTAAGAACATTAATGCAGGAATGTGTCAGCACAGATCTCAAAATATCTGAAAACTCCAGATAAAATATAAAAATGAACATTAAAATAGATTGAAAATCATAAACCCTTACAAATTAATGTACTTTAAAGTCAACAGTACAGAAAATATGCTATTGTATGGCTATTTTCAAGATTATTTGTATTGATTGATAAATGTGCACACTTGGCTAAAGAATAAAATAAGAAACTGTACCAAAATGTAAATGATTTTTTACAGTTTTAATAAATATGTATATTTTTGATTTCAGTAAAATGGATAGTGAGCTGCAGAGTGCTTGTCTGAGAGCTGTGTGCACTGCTACAGTATCTTTCCACAATTGATAACAAAAATAAATAAATACTCCAGTACCAGATTACCACATATTATAACACACATGAACAAAAGGAAATTCTTGCTCAGTGATTCCAATCCACCTCTGCCGTAAGCTACATAAACTGATGGGGACTAAATTGGCCATGGCAAAAACTGGTGTCCATACATACATCACCAACCTGCACTAAGTTAATGTCTGTGAGGACTTGCACTTAAAATAAGCTCACTAAAATCTTCTATTAAGGCACAGTAGACAGACATATGGTGAGACAGGCCAACAGTAACAGCCATCTTCTAGATGAAGTTAGATGACAAGAGAGAAGGTCAGAAAATATGGATTTGAATATTGACTCATTAAGTTTCCTGGCTGAACGACTGAGTTTCTATCACAGCTTTAATAATACATTTAGAGCTTTATTTACTCTCCATTCATGACTGTTTGTGCTGCTGGTGGGTGTGTGTGTGTGTGTGTGTGTGTGTGTGAGAACAGAGAATGAATAAGAAGAGAAGGGTTTTGGAAGTGACTGTAAATCAGGACAAAAAATAAAAGTTTAAACTATAGGAAATAGTTTCATAAATACTCTTACGTTAAGACTTATTCACTTCAATGATAGATCTCTCTATCATTATGTTTATATTACTCTTATTTTGTTCATTTATTTTTCTAATTTTGCCAAAGAACATTTGTTTAATATAAAGTTTATGCTTCACTGGTGTGGCTCACTATCACAGCAGAACCACAAGCTTTATAACAATGGAATAAAACAATAGAAATTTGATAATCACAGAGCAGGCAGGAATTGTATCTGCTGATTGTGTGGGAAAGAGAAAATGATGCAGTGTGAAACACGCCTCATTCTTTCACTGTCGTCTCCAGCTGGTGTAAGTATATATGTGTGTGTGTGTGGTTTTACAAAACTCTGAGTGAGTGAGAGATGGTGTTTGGGAGAGTGTGAAGGTATTGTGTTTAGAGCTGTTTATATCACAGCCTCATGTCCTGACATACACTACAGGTCAGTGGACTGGTGTGTGAGTGCGTGTAAATTTTGCTTAGATTGAGTGTACCTGATACCTCCACAAGGATAGCAAATCATGAAATCACCTGCAATGTTGCGCCAGCAGGAAACACACACACAAAAGTGTATAGCAAACATAATGTCCTAATGAAAATGTAAAAAAGTTTTGTGAGGGTTAGGGGAGAGACAATGTCATTAGCTCAAGCTTAAAACAATAGAAATCGATGGAAAGCCCCCACCATGACAGGACAAATGTGTGTGCCGAATATCTCACAATCAAGCTGAGTAAAGAACACCAGAAGTCCTTCAGCTTCCAAGTCAGACATGCCCATTCTTGGAAGACCAAATGCAGTCTTCCATCTGGCACACAAATAAAACAAACAAGATGATGTGGAGATATCACATTACCCCATCATTTAGTGGTAGGCCTTTTCATAACTTGTAATATCAGATGTGTAATAAATTCAGTGGTCCACTCCAGAGACAATTATTCTGCTTATCCACAGTTAACCATTTTCAGGTTTTGTCCTTAACACACTCCTGTGTGAAGAACTATTTTATTATGCCATCCATTAAGCATCTTGCATACAATCACTGCAAGCTACCATTACAAGGGGTTACACCGACTAGAGAATCCATCACCCTTCAATGTGGGCCGTCTAATCAGATTGAACAACTGGCATTCCGGGAGTCTTGACTTATTATACTGGAGTTTGTATCACTGCTTGCCTGTGTTCCCAGTGTTCCACACAGGTTGCCATCTGTGTGATGCTCAGAGACACACAGCAGTTGATCCTGCTTTGGCTTCTTTTGGAATTATTTTCATTGACAGAGCAACAATAAACAATATAACTGTCCATATTGTGGCTAAAATGTAAACTAATCTATATTAACTTCTTGTTTATAGAGCTGTTGTATAAAAGCAATATCACACTCAGGTGCCCTCATGCCTACATCTTTATTTGTGAAAAATACTATAAAGTAGTTCCAGGCAGGTCTTGACCGCATTACATGTCCATATCTGGAAGAGGCCAGCAGAGGGTGCTCACCCTGTGGTCTGTGTGGGTCCTAACGCCCCAGTGTAGTGACGGGGACACAATGCTGACAAAAAAAGCACCGTCTTTCGGATGAGCCGTTAAACCGTATAAAGACTGTGTCTGTTCCCCGAAGAGTGAGGTCAAAATATAAATTTAATGCAGGATCTAGAAAAAATCGGATCGTGATTAAACCAGAAAAATGTAAAATAAATGAACAAAAAACATTTTTAAAGTTCAGCACAACCCAGATGTTCGAATTTGTGCAACGCATTTTATGGACGACAGTTTTGTGAACCTACAAGAGTAGACTACAAGGCTGGCTGTGCAAAGGCTATTTCTAAAAAAAAATGGGTCAATTCCGACTTTGCTATGACAATCTGGCGCTTATTCTGAATCTGCTACTGTAAGTATGTTTTCTTAATAGTTTAAGTACTATTGACTGTTCAAATGCGGAGTTTAGCGCCGTGTGGAGTATCGCGTGGTGTGTGTGTGTGCGAGAGAGAGACGGGGTTACATCACAGTGGAGTCAGCTTTCTTAAGTCTCCTTTCCACCAATAAAGCTGGTGTGTGGTGGGCGTTCTGGCACAATATGGCTGCCTTCGCATCAGCCAGGTGGATGCTGCACACTGGTGGTGGTAGAGGAGATTCCCCCCTTCTATGTAAAGCGCTTTGAGTGCCCAGAAAAGCGCTATAAAAATGTAAGGAATTATATCACTTTGCCAAATGATTTCAGTGTTTTTAATGGTCCTTACAGCTTACAACAGCATAAGAAGCAAAACCCACAAAGACACTGACCAAGCAAATAAATATAGCAAACAATAGGATAAAAATGACAAATTATTTTATTTTGTTTGTGCCACGAAGTTCCGTTTAGAAAATAATGCATTCCTGAGGTTCGCGTCGTGGATGCATCACCACATTAGGTGTGCGTCATTTTCTAATAATTCAACGGCCCGTCATCAATTATTCCTTACTTATATTACAGGGCGACTGAATGCTTTATTCTGATTTGTTGACGAATGTGCAATTATATATTTATATAATATGTAACGACTTATATCAGCCATCAGCCACCCGTGCTCTTTAAGATATTGGAATAGGCCATTAAAAAAATTCATACCAGTCGACCACTACTTGTGTCAGCCATTCATTGGTGCTATTTGATAGCAAACAATCATCCCTGTCCAAGGAGAGCTGGTGGTTAGAGATCCAATCACTGACCATTCAGAAATTAATGGTGCTGGATAATAACTAGGGATGCACCGATACCGATACTGGTATCGGTATCGGGCCCGATACTGGTCTCCTGTACTCGTACTCGTTAAAATGCCCCGATACCAAACAGATGGATGTACTGTTACTTCCTCTACAGTCAAAAATCTGGGTGTAGATTTTGGAAAATTGAAATTTGGGTGTATTAGATAGCAACTTGTCTTTTGAAAATCATACCATTGGCCTCTGACCATCATGGCCTCCTAACCATCCTCATATCTGCTGATTGGCTTCATCACTATGTCTCCTTTCCACCAATAAAGCTGGTGTGTGGTGGGCGTTCTGGCACAATATGGCTGCCTTCGCATCATCCAGGTGGATGCTGCACACTGGTGGTGGTAGAGGAGATTCCCCCCTTCTATGTAAAGCGCTTTGAGTGCCCAGAAAAGCGCTATAAAAATGTATAAGTTGAGGTTTGCATGAAGCTGGGTGACAGCATGCCTAGGAGACTACAGGCTGTCATTAAGGCTAAGGGTTGCCCGACTAAGTATTGCTAGTTGTGTAAATACTGTCATACTAACAGCTGTCTAATTTTTGGTTGATTGTAATCTATTACATACCTTTCTATCAGAATTATCTAGCATTATCAAGATGAATTTGTTCTGACACAGTGTAACTCTGAGTTCTTGTCATATTTTATTACCATTTTCTAAACTATAGCGAGTAAACTGTGATAATGTGAGAAATGTTGCAGGTGTCTGAATACATTTTGGTTTGACTGTATCTATTTGATAAATGAAGTTAACCAACTAACATTATACATACCCTTTTGGTTTCTGTACCCAATATTTAAAAAATGTACAAATGCAATAAAAATATCGGTATCGGTACTCGGTATCGGCAAGTACCAAAAATAAAAGTATCGGTATCGGGCGAGTACTGGAAAAAGTGGTATTGGTGCATCCCTAATAATAACCCTACTTAATTAACCTTCTGGGGTCTGAGGGTGTTTTGGGGCAATGGAGAATTTTTGACACGCCCTGACATTTGTGCTTTTTTCAATTGCTTATAAACATTTTAATGGCTAAAGTTTAATAGCACTATAATTAGCACAAACTGGGCTACAATAATATGTGAGCATCATGTATGTACGTTTTGTGTTTTGTCCACCTCTTGTTTTTTGTGTGTTTTTTTTGTTTGTTGTGTGTTTTTGAGAAAACACCGTTTATGCGTGCTTAGTGAAAAACTAAAATTTTAAAGTCACTGAAATAAGGCCATAAAACACATACAGAACATTTGTTCAAGACTTTTGAGAACTGGGTCTTGAAGTCTAGAATTTTTGCTTCAAAATTATGTGAAAATCATCTTACTCATTCACAGAAAACAATATATTGATTTAAATTTTTCTAAGACACTTTTTGTGTAGAAAAGGTATATGCGAGAAGGCGTGAATGATCATGCATAATGCTGTGATTCACACCTGAGAAGACAAAGGCCTGCATAATGAGCTGCATAATGAGCCTTTCAGTAAGGTGTGTGACTGAGAGGGAATTGCTACAAGAAAGAATGTGAGGAAAAAATAAATTTATATATTTTTTGTTTGTAGTTTATTTAGAATATATATAACTAACACATAAAATAACTCAAGATTCACTTGCGAGTGCAGTTAAACAGTTTATTAGGAACAAACAAAAAAAACTACAAAAAAAATTCAAGATGTCATGGGTGCAATATCCAAAATATCCAAAACAGCGGCAGGAAAATTGAACAACATTTTGAAGAGACTCATGGGAGTGTGTGCATCACATGGTCTTAGCTGTGGTCCAGGTTCCTGTGCAGGGAGGAATCTCAGAGTCTGTGGAACATGTCAACATCAGTCTCTGTTTTCCATGACCGAGTGGGCTGCTTTGCTTTGGCTCTCTTTGCAACAGGTTCTTTTACACTGTTATTCTCACATCTGAAATAAAAAAGTAAGCATGCTGTTTACACAAACTACATTATTAACATTATTTGCCTAGACTATATGGTAATATTATTTGTGGTTGATAGTGTTAAAATGTAGTTTCTTTGTTATTGGCATTCTATCAACCACAAATAATATACCATATAGTCTAGGCATAATAAAAGTACAATTACTATACTGTGCACTTACTCAGTATGATTTTCCAGTGAACTCAAAACTGAACGACACGCGCGTGCCTTTCTTGTGCAAGATGCCGGCGATGCAGCCACAGTCCTAAACGAAAATTGAAACAGTTGTTAGCAATTACCAGAAGATGCATAGCTGATAAATAAATTGCATCACTGATAAGAAAGTTTTAACACTATCAACCACAAATAATATTACCATATAGTCTAGGCATAATAAAAGTACAATTACTATACTGTGCACTTACTCGGTATGATTTTCCAGTGAACACTCGCGTGCCTTTCTTGTGCAATTATGCCAGTGATGCAGCCACAGTCCTAAACGAAAATTGAAACAGTTGTTAGCAATTACCAGAACATGCATAGCTTATAATAAATTGCATCACTGATAAGAAAGGGTGCGTGTATGTCAGTCGATGGGTCACTTATTTACAGTTTACTTTATACATTTACACCTGAGACGATCGCAAATACCAATGACCATGTATAACACATTCAAAACATTTACACCAGAGCAGATATTCGCAGAAGCTTAGTAACATTATAACTCATATTACTTTTATATCGTTGCTGTCTATTTTATAGAACATAAAAAAACATCCTGACATCGTGGGACATTAGATGCAGTGAATGAATCTTCATAATGTTTCACTTGATTATACATTTAGTCAGGAATCATGGTTTGGAAAAAGTCTAACTAGTAAAATATGTACAAGTTATGTCACAGTAACA
>NW_015649134.1:355938-363593 GCF_001515625.1 Sinocyclocheilus rhinocerous | reverse complement strand
AAAAAAAACATCCTGGCATCGTGACATTTAGATGCTGTGAATGAAACTTCATAATGTTTCACTTGATTATACATTTAGTCAGGAATCATGGTTTGGAAAAAGTCTAACTAGTAAAATATGTACAAGTTATGTCACAGTAACAAAATAACAACTAATGCAAGTAGGCTAATAAAAAAATACTTACTCGTGTAAATTATATCCTCCACTGGATATCAAGCCGGCGTGTTCTTCTGAGGAAAATATTTTTAAAAAGCTTATTCCTCTAAGCACATCTTCTTGAGGTAAATTCTGTCTTCCTCACAGCGCGTCTCTTTCTTCCAGAAATGAACAGTAGCCGAGATGAACTTGAGGAAAAGTCTCGCTGCTTTGTTTGCTGTGATGTGGGCGTTTACGCCGCGCATCTCACGTGGACTATTGTAATATCAATAGCGCGCTCAGCATGTAGGCGTGATCTAATTAGAGATAATGAAGCCAGACGGGAAAGACTGGACATCGCGTTGGTTTCATATGGATTACTTTATCACAGAATATTTGTTTTCGGTAAGACTTGCTTAGTTTAAAAGTAGACATGCCAAGCATTCTATAGATATATCTCTCATGTCTCTTTGTCGAGTATTCACTGAGTTTCAGTTCATTTTAATGACGCGTTTCTAAATGAAGATCACGCAGACCAAGGCGGTAGACAGCACACCCTGTTTTCTTTATTTTATAAAAGCACAAAGTTTAGTTGTTATTATGTGTGCATACAAATAAAAGTAGAACCTTTACATAATCGATTGATGTATTGTTCTTATCTGTACGATTAAAACTGACAGAGTAATTTAAGTTCCTTCAGGGGCTTCAAAAAAAAATGCAACAAAACGCGCCGGCGCGTTTGTCGACCCCAGAGGGTTAAGAGATATAGTGATGTGGAACTGATATACAGCTCATGGGTGAGTATCCGTGCTCTGATTTTATGAGTAAAAATATCACTGTAATCTAAGCTTAAGAAATTAGAATAATGTTTCTGTATATCCTGTTTCCTGAATCACCTCAAATTCCTGTTATTTTCTCACCACAGGTATAATTTAATTTATCTTCTTCACAGCTCTACTCTTCCCTTATCATACACAATATCTGTCACATTGCTGCGACTGTGTCGGAGCGAGGAGATGGAGGGAATCCAGAAATAATTAACTTTATTTTAACACCAAGGAACACACACAGGAATCGACGAACATTCAATACCGGACGAGGAACTAAGAAAAGGAAACACTTTAAATACACAAGACATGACGAGGGGATGACAAGAAACACCTGGGATCAATAAACATAATAGGAACAGGAAAAGGAAGAACCAAATATGGGCATAAGGAACACATGGGAAGCAAAACACACACAAAACAGGGAACAGAGTCTGACAATATCAGTAATTCACGAGTTAGACAGCCTTTCATAAATCTTACATCAGTCTTACATAACTAGAAATTATATACGAGACACGGATTCTGACGATAAGAAATAATAATCAACACTGAGACTGTGCTATTTTGATGACAAAGGCAGGATTGAGCTCTTACAACACACAAAAAAAATATGCAGCAGCAGGGTAAACTCCTTAAGAATATATTTCAAAGTAAAAGGCTTTTTTTGTTGTTATTTATTTTTATTTTTTTATATATAGTGATGAGTTGTATTCATGTCACTGCAAATTGGGCGGGGGGGGGTTACAAAAATGACTTGTAATAGCTAGGACAAAAAACGAGACCCTACAACCTGATATCACTGGTGTAGTGTGAAAAAAAAAAATCACACTTTTCTTTATGACATGGAGGTAGCACATACTGTACTTTTTCATCCAATCAGCAATACCTGTAAAGATTTTTGCACGCTCGGTTGCTGACATGTCTTCAGAGGGAGGTTGTGGAGTCTTTTAATTAGAGAGTCATTTTTCTAAAATAAAAATATTTTTGCTGCACTGTTCTAATATAAATTGATGAGGCATGCTCATTCTTTTGCTCTCTGGTTGTAAAAGACTCACTTAAACAACTTAACCCAAATCAAGAAAACCATTTTTCTCAAAAGGCTTTGGGACTCACTGACCTCTATGGCAATAAGGAGATGTCTGCTAAAGAACAGAAGCATGGGGGCCTGCAGAGGGTGTTTGTAAGAACTGTACCACAGCTTAAAGATGAAATGTTTAGGGGCCGTTTACACAAAACACGTTTTTCCATTACAATGTGCTACTTTTCCACGGTTTTTCTATGTAAACACACGCTAGAAAGACATGCATGACCATTGCGCTTGCGTCTCGTGTCTTCTGCAGCGTCTCGCAAATGAGCGTTGCGTTTTTAAGCCATGTCAAGTTAAAAGATCTCTAGCTTTCATTCAAAAAGTTGTATACATTCATACATCTTGTGTGTTTATTAAATATTTCATCAAATCTGATTGAGTGTAGTACTATAATAAAAAAAAAAATTTAATTAAAATTAAAAAAGTCTGCAGATTCTGTCTGGATCTGATTATAAGCACACTTTCTGGTTTTGAATGTGAGATTTAGCCACTCCTCTTGAATTGTGGGAATGTTCAAAGATCACTGTGGGGTGAAATGCTCCACTCGGCACTTGTGCAGCACTTGGAACCAATCAAATCACTCTCATTAAAAGCACTTAAGCAGGTTCGGACAATAGCAACTAAATTAGGCTGCTGTCCCTTTAAAACCGAATGCACAGCTGCAATGGATGCAATGTACTGATAAACAATCTCCCTGCTGTTTACGTTCACTTAAGACGTAATAAACTGTGTTTACGTGAATACTCGTCAAAACGGACAATTCGACATCATTTTGTGTGTAATTCTCCGTTCATGCGACGTGAAAAAGCAGGCCTACTCGCGCGCTGTGAGACGCGTTTCTGTGTGTGTATGCTTCAGCGTCTGCGCTCAGAAAACCGGACCGAAATTAGTTCTCTCTTGCGTCGTCAGATTTATCTATATGTCTGCTGTTCTCTTACTCCCACATATTGACATTTTTGAACGTTTTATGCGACGTGCAGCAAGTGTATTTTAGCTTATGTCCCGCCGGTTCATATGTACGCATCTAACCTCCTCCTAACCACGCAGCAGATTCGTTCTGAAATTTAATGAATCTCTTCCCAAATCGTCCCTCCCTAACATTTTGTCTCGTATTTATTAGTTGACGAAAATGTCAATATATTTTCGTCACAGTTTTTGTCATTCAAAAAGAGTTTTAGTTCATTATCGTCTCGTTGTCGTCAGTGAAAAAAATGTCGTTGACGAACATTATGACGAAAATTATTAGTCAACGAAATTAACACTGGTTGGAGCTAAACTCTGCAGGACACCGGCCCTCCAGGACCGAGTTTGGTGACCCCTGCTGTAATGAATGGTTGTAATGAAGCACACAATGAAGAGTGAATATCCAAAACAACCGTCTTTAATGACAAAATCTCAGGAAAAACAGTGGAACAATGAACAGAGGAAACTAATGACTTAAATATACAGAGATAGAGAAAACTCAATGAACAACAGGTAAACGCAATCCAATTAGAAACCATAGAAACTAAGTAGCGAACAGAAATCAGGCAAAGCAGAAAAGGGAACAGATTGAAAACGAAACCAAAACAGAACGAGACTGTAACAAAACCCTTTACATCTAAGGTTGCCATCCGTTCCGTATAATACGGAATCATCTCGTATTTAAGTCATCAAAGAAAAGCTATACGGAATGCAGTTTGTGCCGTATTTGCAGGTGTAACCTTCCCAGGGGTCACGGCACCAATGTAACTCACAACCGCTTCCCTTTTCAAGAACTACAACGAACGGCTCGTTTGGACTACAGCGTTGTTTACCGGGTTTTTTGATGTCACAAAGCGGCCCATTAGAATATCCTTAAAATAATTCCCGCCTACGGAAATTCGAATGGTTGGGGGATGGGGAGGGGTGAGGTCGTGGTTAGAACGCTTGGTTGAGTGCATCAGACAAGACGACGAAGAAGTGCTGCTGTAGCGTCAAGTTTTCGCAAGTTATTACACATGCACCTGAATAATTATGTATGTAAATATGTATGTTGCAATTATGAAAATGTTTTTATAATAAATTGCTGACAGTACAATACTGGACAATGATGTAATCTGCAGAATTTACACTTCAATTATGAGACTACAGTGTTTCCCATACATTGAGTGCGGGTGTTTTTATATCACTGTATTTCTGAAGGAAACCGACTGACTTCAGAAAATTGGATGTCATTTTCATTTCATCTTGCATGTAATGTCTGATAAAGCAACATTTGTGAGCGGAGCGCTGCTTTGTGTACAGCCGTTACTGGGGAAACCTCGATATCTACCACTCCAACAGCCTCCTGCTGGCAGAGAATGAATTTGCATATATATGCCGCAACAAATAATAAATAAATTCAACCGTATAACAGTTTCACGGCAATTCATGCTATTATGTTAGAATTAAAGAACAATAAACATAATACATATGCACTTATCTGTAAATGCAGTTATTTTTAAGCGGTTGTTGACATCCTATCTAAAACGTGATTTAGCCAAAAAAAACAAAAACAACAATAACGTTAATACTCTAATGTCTAGCAATATCTGTGCGTGCAAAGGTTCTGACCGATACTCTTGCTCAATATTCTCGGGGTCTGAATCTGGCTCAAATTGATATGGCAATATTGACGCCATCCTTAACTATACCGGATCAGACGGAACTTGCTGCTTTGGCAAGGGGCGTGGCAGTACTGAAACACCGTCTAAACTGTTCGCCAATCACTATGCACTGGGACAGCTAACCAATCACAATACATTTAGTTTTTCGGAAGGCAGGTCTTCATCAAACCCGGAACTAATCGAGCCATTTGTGCCAGGCTGGGGAGGAAGGTATTGTAATAATAGTGCTGTGCTCAGAATATCGATACAGCGATACATCGTCATGAACTCCTGACGATGCGCGTATCGATACAGCTGCTGCTGCAACGTGAGCAGCAGCGCACTATTCAAAATGGATCAGAGGATTCTGCCACCGCCAACAAAAGTAAAATCAAAAATATGGGACAATTTTGGGTTTTACACTCAACCGGAGAGTGAGATATTAGACATGAGTCATGCCATATGCAAGAACTGCAAAGCAAAAGTTAAGTATTCCGGCAACACGACGAACCTCTCTCTGCATATGATGAGACATCATCCAGACCACCTAGCCTCGGTCGGAGCAGGTAGCAGTACACACCTGTCGTCTCAGAAGCAGCCAACCTTGCCCGATGTTTTTAACTCGAAACTCCCATCCACGTCTCAGCGCTCTCAGAAGATAACAAATGCTTTAATGCATTTCATATGTCAGGATTTACGGCCATACTGCGTTGTCGAGAATAACGGCTTCAGACAATTGCTTCACGAGTGTGAGCCACGTTACACAATACCGACACGTCAGTTTTTAACATAAATGGCAATTCCTCGTTTGTATGATGTAGTTAAACGAGATGTTCTGCTGTCACTCTCTTCTGCAGAGAGAGTTTCCATTTCCTGCGATGCGTGGACTTCGCGAGCAACCCAGTCGTATGTTACGATAACCTGCCACCACATAACGCCACAATGGGAACTTGTCTCGAACGTTCTGCAGACCAGAGATAATGCTAGTTATTGTCTTATTACTTGGTTTTATAGGTTCTTTTACACTGCATATATGTTTTATCTATCTACACTGTAAAAATGTTTTGTTGGAGATCAACTGAAAATATTTAGTTTTTATTAAGTTTTTATTAATGTGGGTTACATGAGATCTGTAAAAATTATTAATTGTAATGTCATGTTATGATTATTTCAGAACCAGAATAATGAAGAAGAACAGAACAGAAAGCATGCTGAGACAGATCTTTCCCCACCCTGCAAGAGAAAGAAAGTGGACGCTTGTACTCTTGAGGACTTATTTGGAGATGCATTTTGCCCTCCCAAAACAAAACATCCACCTGTGTCACCATATAATCAAGCCTCTGATGAAGTCAGGAAATACAGAGATACCGAGGCATTACCTCTTACAGGAGATCCACTCGTCTGGTGGAAGGAGCACCAGTCTGATTTCCAATTACTATCAAACTTGGCAAGCTGTACCCTCTGTATCCCTGGTACAAGTGAAGCAGCAGAGAGGGTGTTCTCCACTGCTGGAGATATTATTACAGCAAAGAGGAGTACTCTTAACCTGAGCATGTTGATCAGTTGTTGTTTCTGCATAAAAATCTGAAGGTGTAATTGTGTAAAGTGATGTGTTTGTTGCACATTCCACCACTTGAGACCAAAATGTGAAGGTGTTTAAAAATGTGAAGTGTTTGAGAAAGTTAAGTTTGTTACAGTTTTTTGCTTTTATGGAATATGTTTCAAGTTTTGTTCAGCCATTGAGCCTTGTTGACATGTTTCAGCACTTGGCATTATACTTAAGTTATCGAGTCAGAGACTTAAAAAGCAGAAGGAAGATCAATTCTAAGGTGTTTTTTTTTCACTTATATTGTTGTTTGTTAATGACAAAGCAAAATTTCAGTTATCAAAATTGTTATAACACTGGCTATTCAATGTACAATAAACAAATATTACCTTTACGAAATTCTGCTCAAAATAAATGTAATTCCAAAATTGACCCGTATCGTGATAAGTATCGTATCGTGGCTTTAGTACCGTGATACGTATCGTATCGTGACATTGTTGGTGATACACAGCCCTATGTAATAATATAAATTATGTGAAAATAATGCGTTTTTCGAACCACCAAGCATGAGAGCATGTTCTAGTACACCCCCAAAACAAAATCAAGACTTTGTAAAAGAGCATAATAGGACCCCTTTAAGACCTTGCAGAATCCTCTGCCGCCTGGTATCTCCCGCTTCACAGTGAGTGGGACTCGCGCTAATGGTGCATCCCTTTCACCATCTGCATTTTGATTTTGGCAGATCAGTTTGGTTGAATGAAAACAAAATGATTATTGATCATGAGCCCAACATCCAACAAGGCAAGAAAACATGCAATGTACCTGAGGGAAGACGTATTTCACTATTGTAAGTTAATGTTGCTAAATAGAGAAAAAAAGACAAAAAAAAAAGCAGCCCACGCTCTCCAAGTTCTCTTTAATTGAAAAATATGCATTTTCATTCATTCATAGGCTATTTGGTTGCAATAACATTTTAGTTCGAAATTATTACTATTTTTTAATACTTTATTGACTGACTTGTTATGCTTTCAAATTTTATGCCATATGTACGTACCTTTGTCAAATAATCCAAAAGGATTCCAATAAGAAAATTGTACAGGATATTAATTAGAATTTCCTGCATATTTTGGAACAATTCCTATAAGATTTAGGGCTGTCACGATTATGAAATTTGGCTGACGATTAATTGTCTAAAAATAGTCAAGGTTAATGCGATTAATAGTCTGTTTTAGGGCATTGGCAATTATGACGATTATGCTGATTATCACGATTAATTGTCTGTTTTTTATGGCTTTCATTATATAATTGTGATTAATTTAAGGGTTCAGTAAATAATTATGATGTTATCTTTTAATATTTTTGAGTTATTATTTTGCGGTGTAAGATTACATAGAGAATTCCAAATTCTAAGAATCGGCCAATACCGATCCAACACCAGCGCTATTTTTTTT
>NW_015649134.1:334668-355540 GCF_001515625.1 Sinocyclocheilus rhinocerous | reverse complement strand
CCTTGAACACACACCCAGAGCAGTGGGCAGCCATTTTTTGCTGCGGCGCCCGGGAAGCAGTTGGGGGTTCGGTGCCTTGCTCAAGGGCACCTCAGTCGTGGTATTGAGAGAGAGCGCTGTATATTCACTCCCCCAACCTACAATCCCTGCCAGTACGAGACTCGAACCCGCAAACTTTGGGTTACGAGTCCGACTCTCTAACCATTAGGCCACGACTTCCCCGGCTTCAGATGTGTAATGGAATGGCTTCAGATGATATAGCTATACAGTGCATGAAAACCAAACTGGTGCTCTTCTGTTTCTTTTGGTGGATGACTCCCCCTTGTGCCGTATAAAAAGCACAATAATCATCAAATAATTATTTGATCTAACCGCGGTTGTTTTAGACAACCATGGTTAGATCAAATAATCGCGATTAGACGGTTATTTAATTATCGTGACAGGCCTAATAAGATTCCTATCTAGGACTTTCTGTACAAAGGATTTTGTTCTTTTCCTGTTCATTTTCTTTGCAGCAACTTGTTTACTGAGACAATGTACACAAAAGATAATGATTTAAATAGGATGCCAATGGATCCCAGAATAAATAAATAAATGAATAAATAAACAAACAAACAAACCTCATAGGAATCTTAAGTCCTTTAAGATTCTCATTGGAATGGTTCCAAATTATGATAGAAATTTTAATTAGAACAATTTTCTTATTGGAATCCTTTAGGATTTTTTGACAAGGGTATGCAATTTCACAGTATATCCACCTAATAAATTATTACACCACTTGTGCAGTCATAACGCTATAGTGCAATTTACTCAGGCCGATGGTTTGTGTGTAACGTGTGTGACATTGTTGTGAAAATTCTTTTTAGAATAATTGTATAGGTTAAGCAAAACAAATGTGATTATTTCTGAGAAACTTTTATACATATACTTAACTGCAGACACGGAAATGACATACACAATGTGGTATAGTACAAATATTTTGAGTGTCCCTTATTCTGTCCCTTATTTGCCTAAAATAATCACAATTGTCCCTTATTTACCTTTTCTGAAGTTGGCAGCTCTATGTACATCTCCAGCCTCTGTGTTAGATTGCTTGTGTGTGTGTGTGTTCACACACAGAAGTGCACAAAAGCATTAAGTAGAATTGTGGAATCACCATCGAAAACACTACAAAGGATGTCATGCTCATATGATCCAAACACTTCCACTCAAATCAATACATACTCAGTAGCTTACTGAACCTACCACTCTGTCTACACTGGACACAAGTGGTGCAATGCACCGTGCCATCAAAAAGCCAATAGAACCCATTATAATCAGTGATACACTGGATGCGGTTGGATGAGCTACCAACAGTAAATAGATGCCCTTCTGATGTACTCTTTGTGCTGCATTTGTCATTTGTGTCCGTTTTGATGTGTCCAGTGCAGACAGCCTTCAGCTGTTGTGGCAATGCACCTAGTGTAGACACCTAATTTGCTTAAAATTAAAGCAATAAGCCAATACGTTTTTTTAAAGCAATGTTTTTTTTTTCTTAAAGATGAACCTAAGCAGAATCACTGTCTTATGCTTTTATATTACTTTGGGAGCAAGATACCAAAAACATACCAAAGTTCAATTAACTGCTGTATTTATTATTAATTAGTCACTGATTTGTTTATTAATAGTTTCTAATAGCAGTTAGACAGCTGCAAAGGAACACAGGCATATTAATACAAAATTTATAAATCTAAGAGCATTAATAACGAATGTGTGGTCATGTATGTAGCTCCTTTACCTGCACTGTACTGCTGGTGGGCAATTGCTTTTTTATATCAATTCTTCAGTTCATCTTCATAAACTAGGCCTACTTTTTGAAAGCTGAAATCCTTAAGATTTGACCTCTGTCTGCTTTTCAATCAATAAATTATAACGGAAACAATATTTTACAAAGTGAAAAAAAACCTCTTTGATATCAAACTTTGACTTTATTTGTATATTTGTATAAACAAAAACAAACCAAATTAAAATAAGTCTGTTTACACTGGCAATGTACTCTGTAAATTTATTTTTAATCAGCATAGCTGGTATTTTGACCTGGTGTAGGTTGCTGGCTGCTTTCTAATGACAATGGAAGAATGTAAGACTCCTTTCCACACACATGTATATATGGGCATTATTCTGCAATAACAACCGGCTGGATGTACATTTTCCCGCTTATTACACGGCTACTTGCCATATAAGTAAATAATTAAGGCACAATTGCTTTTGATTTCAGTTGAAATATTTGATTAGCTCTTTAAACGCAAAGCTTCTGCAAAGAAAAACAGTTCCTAAAAACAGCCTTGAAGTTCAGACAAGACGGTTATTTAAGGCATAATGTACAGTCATATTACCAATTACACAGCTTTTTACCACATAAATAAAAATGATGACATAAAATGTTATTTGAGAATAATGCATTTTACAAACTAACCTGTTAAATCCATTACAGTGTACAAAACAATCATTCTAGCTACAAGACAAACACTTTTAACAATATTACCGCAAGCCTACTATTAAAGGGATAGTTCACCCAAAAACCTGTAAGACCTTCGTTCATCTTCGGAACACAAATTAAGATATTTTTGATGAAATGTGAGAGCTCTTAGACCCTGCATAGACAGCAGCGCAACTGTAATGTTCCCAGGTCCAGAAACGTAGTAAGGACATCGGTAAAACGGTCCATGTTACATCAGTGGATCACAACACATACGCACGCTTTCCCCTAAGCATAAACAACGCTGATTACGCAGATTACGTTCATGCGTGCGCTTTCTCCTCCGAACGTAAACAACGCTGATCGTGTCGATTACGCACTTGGGTACTCTCCAAAATGGCGGAAGACGTAACTCAGAGAAGAATTATTATATAAATTATGTTACTGGAACTACGTTTCTGGATCTGGGAACATTACAGTTGCGTTGCTGTCTATGCAGGGTCTGAGAGCTCTCACATTTCATAAAAAATATCTTAATTCAAGTTCCGAAGATGAACGAAGGTCTAACGGGTTTGGAATAACATGAAGGTGAGTAATTAATGACAGAATTTTCATTTTGGGGTAAACTAACCCTTTAACAGTGAAGTCCTCTGGTTTCATTTTACGGCAAATAGAGTCAATAACTGAGGCACAAGATGATAGCAGTTGCATTTGAATGAAACAAGCGAGAATGCAGCAGTGTGGTATGAGAGATGTGAAAGAAGCACCGACCTCAAATATCCGTATGAGTGTGTTGTTCTGCATCGCTAATGACGACGGTTGTTATCGGGGAATAAAATACCTTGGAATGTCGTGACTGACCGATCAGAATCGAGTATTCCAGGGAGTTGTGTAATAAATAACAATATGTACCTGCACAACTTTTCAAGTAACTTTTGCTAATACAATCTGCACAACATCTTGAGTAAAACTGAAATTATAATTTTACTTTCTATAATGTTTTCTATATTTATTTAGCTCACTTAAAGGCACATTATGTTAGATTTTTTTTATTAAAATATCCAAAAACCACTAGAACAGTGTTATATATTTTGCTGACTTGTGTACTTACATTATCCCAAATGTTTTGAAGAATGTTTAAATCCAGAGCAATTTTAACTAGTGACACCTGCTAATGACGCCATAACCCCTCGATTTCCGGTTTTGTTTTATAGAAAATATGGAAATACCAAAGACGCTTTAATATGTTGTGCGTTTTAATAGACCGGTGACGACCGCACAGAGTAGCATTATAACAGAACTTTCAAATGTATCTAGTGTGACAAAACAGCGCTGCTTTTTTTTCTCCACATACGCACGATCGGAAGGAGCGGAAGCGGACGACTGTGGCATAATAAAAGCTCTGCTGCTTTCGAGCCGTGTGTCACGCTCGTTCAGCGGCCTCGTTTCGCTTCGACAGCTTTCAGCCTCACCCTGCTTCATACTACGACGTTAATAAATCATTAGCTCATCCATGAACATGATTTCTGCCCGAGTCCCGTCGGATTGCATCGGCTGTGGGGATGAAGATGACAACTCCCATGATTTCACACTCAGTCACGGCGTCATCAAACTACGCCTTTGTCTATTTGTTTATTTTGAATACGCGCCCTCAAGCGGCGAAAATTACATATTGTGCCTTTAAAGGTGCTTTATAATTTTATTTCTTAGTCTATATGACAATATGCATATAGGACAAATGAAAAAGAATGGACTACCACAGTTAAGATTGATAAATTATCTATACATTTCCTTAAATTTAAACTGGATAGTGTACAATAATGTAGACAGTGTAGCACCTAGCATACACTGAGAGTGAGGCAATATTTAATTCACTGGACGTCACTATCTGCCCCTTTCAATTGATGAGACCTAACTGTTTTGGCCAATGTCCAATAGCACAGCTAATAACGTTTATTTTTCGATACAGATGATTGGTCAAAACATGTGTGATGCATCGCCATCGATGCATGTTCAATTTAGAATACATTTTAAAATCATATTATTTGTTTTTAAATCTCTGCACAATCAAGCACCCGTTTATTTATCTGAATTGCTGCATCAGTATATCCCCTCGAGAAGTCTAAGATCTTGCGACCAGAACCTTCTTTTAATTCCGCATACCAGACTCAACTGTGACCGTGCCTTCTCAGTAATTGGGCCTCGTCTTTGGAATGACTTGCCAGTGGAGATCAGAACGGCCCCTAGCCTGTCTATTTTTAAGTCTCTTTAAAAAACCCATTTGTTTTCATTGGTTCTCATTGATTCTCTGGTTGCAGTTTTTGTATTACTAATTTTTATGATGATGTTTCTTACTGTGAAGCACTTTGGTCAGTCTTGTGGCTGTTTTAAATGTGCTATATAAATAAAGTAAATAGCCTGTCTATTTTTAAGTCTCTTTAAAAAACCCATTTGTTTTCATTGGTTCTCATTGATTCTCTGGTTGCAGTTTTTGTATTTCTAATTTTTATGATGATGTTTCTTACTGTGAAGCACTTTGGTCAGTCTTGTGGCTGTTTTAAATGTGCTATATAAATAAAGAAAACTTAAACTTAAGAGTAGTCTTTAATGAGCTGAAAAGAGCACGTCACACCTCATCAATCATCAATCTGCACTGGCTACCAATAGCCGCTCGCATAAAATTAGACTAGATCCCAGCAGCTAAGTCTTTAGCCATCTTCAAGAAACAACTAAAGACACATCTCTTCCATTTACCCTCTAACAACACTAGCACTACTTGTTTTCTTTTATTTATTATAAAAAACTAAACACTCTAACACAAGCATTCTCTATTTTACTTATATTTTATCTACTTTATTTCTTTTTATTTATAAAAAACCTTGAGCGTTCGCTATTCTTTTTCTATCTACTTTTTATTTTTATTTATTATTAAAAAAACTTGCTCTGTGTACTGCGTTAGACTAACTGGGACTTGTCACAGCACTTGCTCTTTTGTTGGTTTGATTGCTTCTATTGTCATCATTTGTAAGTCACTTTGGACAAAAGCATCTGCTAAATGATTAAATGTAAATGTAATGTAAATAGATATTGCAGTTTATTGCTCTGGCCAATAGTGATGTGCGGATTGCGGTTATATCCACGGGCGCTGCGGATAATTCGTGGGTTGGGTGGGTCAGGTAATAAAAAAAATACATTATGATTAATTGCGGGTGGATGAGAAAAATCATTAATGATGCAAATATTAACTAGGCTACATTCTCTAAAATATGAATGTGTTTTAAATGCATTTTTGTTTCATCAGGCAGACAAGACACAGAAATGTAATCTTGTTTTTGTGTGTTCGACTGTTCGGGAAGTTGCAGTGACAGAAACAAAGTTTGAAGGGTGTAAAGCCTGTGTTTATGCTTGAAGGAAGTCTAGGCTAATCTGGCCAAAGAATAACTTTTGTTTTATAAATAAATGTTCATTTAAAAACAGCCTATGATCAGCGTATAATGTTTTTGTTACCGTAACCCTTTACAGCTCCGATGAGGTTTTGTTCTGTCCTCCACGCGGTGCCAACTCAACCAGGAACGAAGTAACTGGATTCGCGAGATTTGCCTGGCTGTCCGATGTTGTTTTTCTTGATTTTTTGGGGTTTCCTCCATGGCTCATTAGTTGGCAAAATTTTTATGTTTTGTCCAGTTGAATTGTTTATTTTTGTGTGTATTACTATGTCATTGTTGTGCTGTAGCCTACAGACAACGTTAATACACTTAAAAGTCTAGTTATGAACAACAAGGATAAAAGATTTGAAGCTGTTTTTAGTCATATAAAATACATCCTCAATTATCTAATTATGTGCGACTTAGACACGTTGTCCGTCAGAAATAGACTAGGTGCCTATCTTTAGAGAAGCAGCGCGGAGAGCCGCTTCTGGGATGCTTTTGAAACGTGGCGCGGCGCGGGTGGTATAAACGCAAGCATTGACTAGAGTAGATCAGCTCCGGTGGCCAATGCACCGCAAACGCATGCAGTGATGTGCAGATCAGCTGTAACGTCACTGAATCTGCTGTCAAAAATGAACCATCCATTCATCATATCATCATGCAAAACTAAGAATTAGAATCATTGTAATGTGATGATCGGGTGCGGGTCGGGGTGGATATCTAAATCAGAGGAAAAATATGCGGGTGCAGGTGGGTGGCGGGTGGATAATTTATTTTAAAGATCACATATTTTAAACCTTTCTGGAGTTTTATTTTAGGTTTTGAAGTCCTTAAGAACATATATTTGCGGTATAAGTACCAAAAACCATCTCAATATATTTTTTACAGCTCCTCTCTAAGGAGCTCTGCTAAGAACAGGTCGATTTTGGCCTGTCTAATTAATATTCATGAGCCTCTCTTCTGATTGGCCTGTTGTTTTCTGAGTGACGCACGGCCAGGCCAACCACAGGTAACTAAGGGTCATGTATGCTGTAACCTGCTGTGGCTTGGTGATACTCACAAGTAAGGTCAATAGAAACACTGGTAATGATGGTCACTGCTGAGGGAAATGTTGTCCGGCCTTACATGTTTGAGCCGAACTCAGACCCCGAATCGGCGACGACAGGAGACAACCAACCACCTCCTCAAACGCGCTTACAACATGATGTTTCAGAATGGTAATTAATGTTTTTTTTTTCAAACACAGAATACCGCACACCAAAATACACAGAGACTGAGTGAACTCAATCTCACCGTCTTTAACTCAATAAAAACAACAGACACCAACAAGGCCAGTGTCTGTAACTTGGGAAAACAAACAACGTATTTTCTCTTGTTTCCAACAGATATTCTATCAAAGCTTGTGGCAACCATAGACTGTACAAATCAACACGTCAGCATCAAGTTAGCATCATGTTGGCGTTGCATAACTGTTTACAAACTATAATTTCAGATTATGCTGGCTCCATAGTGTAACAAATTGTGTGAGAAGTTTACTTGCGGATTTGAGGTCGGACCCAACAATGTAGGGACTGTAGCATCTTTGATGAGTAGCTTCTTTGAAAACCCGGCATAGAACTGTGCCTGATTGACGAAGCAGTCACTTGTGAAATGTGCAGAGCAGACTGTTAAGGTTGAGCTAAATTGCTGTGGTATTTACAAATAAATTAACATTAGCCACTGGTCTCTTATATTAATGTTGTTCGGAAGTCTGTGCAATGATGTAGTTTCTGGACATCTATCGACTGAACAGCATTTTCTTGACATGTTTCCGTGTTGTTGTTGCTCACACGGCCAGGCCA
This sequence comes from Sinocyclocheilus rhinocerous, assembly GCF_001515625.1. Classification (NCBI taxonomy): domain Eukaryota; kingdom Metazoa; phylum Chordata; class Actinopteri; order Cypriniformes; family Cyprinidae; genus Sinocyclocheilus; species Sinocyclocheilus rhinocerous. Next base: position 347,813 of record NW_015649134.1, on the reverse strand, counting down.
ACCACAGGTAACTAGGGTCATGTATGCTGTAGCCTGCTGTGGATTGGTGATACTCACAAGTAAGGTCAATAGAAACACTGGTAATGATGGTCACTGCTGAGGGAAATGTTGTCCGGCCTTACATGTTTGAGCCGAACTCAGACCCCGAATCGGCGACGACAGGAGACAACCAACCACCTCCTCAAACGCGCTTACAACATGATGTTTCAGAATGGTAATTAATGTTTTTTTTTTCAAACACAGAATACCGCACACCAAAATACACAGAGACTGAGTGAACTCAATCTCACCGTCTTTAACTCAATAAAAACAACAGACACCAACAAGGCCAGTGTCTGTAACTTGGGAAAACAAACAACGTATTTTCTCTTGTTTCCAACAGATATTCTATCAAAGCTTGTGGCAACCATAGACTGTACAAATCAACACGTCAGCATCAAGTTAGCATCATGTTGGCGTTGCATAACTGTTTACAAACTATAATTTCAGATTATGCTGGCTCCATAGTGTAACAAATTGTGTGAGAAGTTTACTTGCGGATTTGAGGTCGGACCCAACAATGTAGGGACTGTAGCATCTTTGATGAGTAGCTTCTTTGAAAACCCGGCATAGAACTGTGCCTGATTGACGAAGCAGTCACTTGTGAAATGTGCAGAGCAGACTGTTAAGGTTGAGCTAAATTGCTGTGGTATTTACAAATAAATTAACATTAGCCACTGGTCTCTTATATTAATGTTGTTCGGAAGTCTGTGCAATGATGTAGTTTCTGGACATCTATCGACTGAACAGCATTTTCTTGACATGTTTCCGTGTTGTTGTTGCTCAGCAATGGCATGGACGTGATGTTGTCTGGGGGTTTGGCAAAAGGAGGGTGGGATGGTGTGCAGTGCTTGGGGTGGTGACTGAGTAGGTTTGACGTCACATTTTTACGGAAGTCACAACGGCTCGTGAAAAGGCACAGCTACTTTATGCAGGCTGTGTGCATTTGACTGTGGATTGACTGTTTTGGAACTTATATGGTAGTTACATAGCCCCTAGACCTCAGTTATCATGAAAAAAGCCAGGAAATTTCAGTTTTGGCAATATGGGACCTTTAAGCAACAGATTCAGGTGACGTTTGATCTGATCCACGCATCTCTACTGGCCACATTTGCAATCCTCATGCCTCCTTGCAGCAGGTCTATGGCATGTTCACTCAGTAGAAATCTCTTAACTGTCATAAGTTATTGTAACTGTAACCTCAGTTATTACCTAAACTATTTTAAGGACTGTTCCACAGGTGCATGTGCAAAAATTGTTTATGGTTCACTGAACAAGCATGAAAAACACTGTTCACGCCCTTTCCAATAAAGATCTGTAAAGCTTATTTGGATTTTACAATAGTATCTTTGTTATATCCTGAAAACGGGATTTAGTTGAAAGTTGAAAAATAATAATAACTGTAAAAGTAATAACTGTTTTATAAAAGACCAATAAAATACAGATTTTTAATGCATTATGAGGGTTAAGAGTGATATATTTTCATCCTAAATGAATCTATTTCCTCACCATCAGGTTTACAGACTATAATTACCATCAACTATGGAAAAACAGAATCACCCTAGTGCTGCTAGAATTGGTGTGACAGAATGGAAAAGTGGTTAAAATTTATTAGGGCTGTCACTAACGATTATTTTGGTAATCGAGTCATCGGTCGATTATTCTGATGATTAATCGAGTAATCGGATCATTTTTTTGTAGCAATAAAAATACACCTGAGCAAACAATAGACTTTAAAATGACTTAAAATACATATATAATAGTAATGAGGCAATAATAAATAAATAAATAATAAAATAAATAAAATGCATAATGCAATAAAACGTCTCATATTACACATGTAACCAGGGAACGAGACATTGCGTCCTCTAGCGGTCGCTATGTGGAATGCATTCAGCTATTGACTGGTGTCTTAAGCAAATGTCTAAACATGACAATAACATTGGCCGGCGACAGCCTATGACATCACTACCAGCGTGACCACAGTATAAAAGGGCACCGATAGAACACGTCATCCGCTTCTTCATCTGAAGCTTGCATCCGAGGCATGACAAGAAAAGAAAACGCAGTGTCTCATTCCCTTCTCAGGGAACCATGGTTACAAGCGTAACTTGAGACGTTCCCTTCTGAGGGAACTCAAACTGCTTTCTCTAGCGGTCGCTATGGGGAACGGAATACCCACGTTGCCATGCTGAGGGGAGTGCATGCCAAGCACCAAGGTGACCACTAAGTACCAACTCTACCAAGCCATGGGAGTTGCCCCTTTGGACACCTCGGCGGCTGTTAATGACGATATCCCCTTCACCCAAAGGCCCAAGCTACATGCCCAAAATAACTTACCTGTTACGGGCTAGGCAAATAAAGCCTGGTCCCAGGGCAGAGCTCAAAGGCTTAGAATCAGATAACAATATGATTATTTTAAGGGAATATGGCCGGGGGTCTAGGCTCACCGTATTACCAGACCCTAGCCTGTCACCTAGAGGGACTTCATATATCAACCCCTCATTCTGCCTGGGAGGCTTCAAATATCTACCTGTCAGTTGGAGGCAGAGTCTCAGAACACTGACGAGTGCAAGGGACCGGCATTACACACCTCTACTGTACCTGAGACGGAGAATTCCCATAAGATGGGAATCATTTGTTATGATTTCACAAAGGATACATATCTAGAGAGGGACCCAAGGTGAGAAGGATGGCTTAACAATCTGATATGACTGCTGATATGAATCTGATATGAATAGAAGACCCTCCAATTCAGGAGTACTGCGAACTCAACCATAAGGGTAGTCACATGATGGGAGCTCCGGAGAAGCAGCATGCTCAATGTGACCCTGTAATAAGGGGAGCAATGCCAGGCTCAAGCACTGAGGAGGTCATCAGGAAGGTCACACAGGAGGCCTTAATCAACTTGGTATGGCTGCCTCACGGAGCCATACCAAGGTGTGCTCATAGGCGACCCTCTAAAGTGAGGGAAGCAATGCTGAGCTCAACCATAAGAGCAGCCTAACAGGGAGGCAAAAGATGGCCTAACAACCTGTGTATGAGTGCGCACAGAGCTCCTGGAGCAGAGTCCTTGGTTCTCAGATCAAGAGGAGAGCTCACATGCTCCGTCCGGGAACGGCAGGCTCATAGGTGACCCTCCCGCAGTGAGGGGAGCACTGCCAAAATCAACCAGAAAGGGCAGTCTAACAGGGTGACAGAAAGGAGGCCTCTCAACCTGTATGCAATATCACTTGGGAGTGAGAGGAATACTGCCGTGCTCAACCTGGAAGCTACCACCTCAAGAACAATCCACCTCCTCGTGAGTCGAACATGTTCAATTCACACTTACCCACAAAGAAATAAGCGTAATGAAAATCTTATTCATAAAAGGCAATTTGGAAATAGGCCTAAAATTTTTAAAATCCTGTGAATCTAAGCTCATTTTCTTTAAAGGGGTCATGTAACGTTGCTAAAAAGAACATTATTTTGTGTATTTGGTGTAATGCAATGTGTTTATGTGGTTTAAGGTTCAAAAAACACATTATTTTCCACATAATGTACATTATTGTTTCTCCTCTATGCCCCGCCTTTCTGAAACGCGTTGATTTTTACAAAGCTCTAAAAAAGCGAGGTGTGCTCTGATTGGCCAGATATCCAGTGCGTTGTGATTGGCCGAATGCCTCAAGCGGGTGACGGAAATGTTACGCCCCTTAGCATACTGTGATGCCGTGTCCCAGCAGGACGAGACAAAACCAATAAAACCCATTACAAATGATTCATTTGTTGCATCCAGTGGGGACATAATTACTGATTTTAATGACTTATACTGTCTTTTTACGCGTTGCGTTGCGTAACGCGCTGCGTAAACATAAAACCATGTCTGCATTTGTGATCGGAGAAACAACAACCCTACACTACACTGCTCAAAACTCGCGTTTGAATCATCAGTGGCAAATTATTTAAATACAAAAAAACGTACTTACGCAATAAGTGAGTCAGAAGCGCCAGACTGTCCTTGCAAAGTTGGACAGTCTTTATAGAAACTTTATAGAAACAGCCTTTGTGCAACAGACGCATTGTAGGCTACTGGTTCAGGAAACAGTCCTCATCCTCCATAAAATGTGCAGCACACATCTGAATATTTGGGTTGAACTGTTCTGGAACAGTGCTGTAAATACAACTTAACCACTGATTTCTAGTTGTGTCCTCTTTTGGAAGGCCAAACAAAGTAGTTTCGCTTTCACAACGAAACACACAGCGACTCCATAACATAGCAGCGGCGGCAACAGCAAGAATTAAAGTTAAGCCTTCTTTTTTTGCGTGAACATTTGGGCGGCGTTATGCAAATCTTCCCACATCTTGACGAAGACACGTGGGGGCGTGTTAGAATGAGCCGTTTTAGGTAGGAGTGGTTGACTCTTAAATTTTATAAAGAATATCTCTTTGGATTTTAGACTTTAGTCTTTGCAACTTTACAGTTCTTCTTTATGCACCAAGAGCTTGTAACACTCCAAAGAGAAAGGAAAAATTTAAATTGCATCATATGACCCCTTTAAGACTGGTTCAATAACAGCATGCTTAAACCCTAATGGTACAGTGCCATAAAATAAACTACTGTTAATAATCGATAATATACTGGGACCAATATTGTCTACCACCTCCTTAAACAATCGGGAGAATGACATAAAGAGAGGTAGTCGGCTTTAAATGCAATATTATATTTTTCAACTGAGCTAATGTAATCGATTCAAATTTACTCAATGAGACGGATTTATTTTGTTGGCTACAACATTCCCTACAGGCACAATATCCGACCAAATACGATTACAAAACTCTCACACAGATCCTTAGATGGAATAGGGAGAAATTTAATAGATGGACTCAATACTTTACCTATGATTGAAAACAATACCTTCGGGTTATTTGAATTGTGCGATATAATTCGTGAAAAATATAAAGATCTAGCGGCTTTAACAGCATTTTGATAGTTTGATAGAGACTCTCTAAAAATATCATAAGATACTTGCAATTTATCTTTAAGCCACTTACACTCTGCATGCCGACAAACCCGCCTCATATTCCGAGTCACATCATCTAACCAAGGTTGTTTTTTTAACTTTATGACATCTCATTTTAAAAGGTGCAACATCATTCAATATCTCTGAGCAAACATGATTAAAAGAGTTTACCAATTCATCAGGTCCTATAGGGTGCAACCTTGTAGACTCAGTAGGAAAGGGTAATTCAGTAGTAAAAGCAGTTGAAAAGGCACTAGGTGTGGAGGTAGTAATAACCCCGGACAAGAATGAAGGGGGCTGATAACAGAGTACATTTGTTGCAAAAGACAGATTAAACCTTATAGGCATATGATTATTATGATTATCCGAGATAGCCGTTTCCTCAACACAGATATTTTCGTGTTGTATATTTTCGATTATATATCGTTATCCCCAACGAGAAAACCAAGTCAAGTGTATGCCCATGATCGTGTCTAGGTCCAGAAACACATTGAAATAAATTAAAAGAATCAACTAAATTCAAAAATTCTTTGACCATGGGTTTACCGGAACAACAGACATGGATATTAAAGTCACCCATAATCAAAATCCTGTCTGCAGATGGAATAACCACAGTTAAAAACTCATAAAATTAATCAAGAAAATTCTTATTATAGCCAGGAGGCCTATATATCAAGGCACAAATCACTGACGAGGGCAAGTCAATCTTCATTAATTGAGCTTCAAAACTCTTGAAACTTTCAACAGGCTGTAGCTTGCACTTAATCATGTTATTAAAAATAACAGCCAAGCCTCCACCCCGGGTAGTTACATCCCCTTGGTAAAAGCTCAGCAAAAGGGCTTGTATCAGCGTCATTTAACCAAGTTTCAATAATAAAAAGAAAGTCCAGTCCATGTGTTACATAAAAGTAATTCAGGATGAACGTTTTGTTGACAACTGAACGTGCATTTATCAAAGCCATATGCACAGTGGTCGATACAATGGACCGATTAGAAGAAGAACCACTTAGTTTCGTTGACTCGGCTTGTCTCACAGGATGCAAATTTGAGTGCCCCACACCTCCGTGTCTTGTCCCTCTCCATGTAGTCCAAGGCAGTAGTGTTGATGTGTCAGGGAGAACATGTATTAGATAGGAAGGCCGCAACTCCGCCACTGGTCTAACTCCCCTGTTTAGGATCCTCAGTTCTTAAGTTTTACCAAAACTCCAGCCCGTGTGCCCCGTCTCCTGCGGCGTCTCTTCTTCCAGCACATGCAGCCAGTTTCATGACAGGCTTTCATTGGCGGCTGGAACGTGCATGACTATTCAGCGAATAATTTGATATTCAAATCCCGGCTACACATCTCCAAAGCAGCAGATCGGAGGCTCAACAATGTAAAACGGTCATAAATCAACTGTGAGCAATTCAAGCAATTTATAAAACAAAAGTAAAACAAACAAACAAAGTACAGACATCCTAAACGCAGAGCGACGGTAAGCCAAAACACTCTCTGGTGCCATCTTTCTTTAATTTACTACAAAATAAAGTTCAAATTGAAGAATTTAAAAAAAAATGACTGCAAATTGACCTTACAGAACTGGGCTAATAGTACTCAACATCCCACTTATAAATGTTGCAGGGAAGTATAATTTCATAAAACTTCAATGGCCAATTTTCATAAGGCCACAGATCAGAACAAAATCAAGTTCAAAACAAAGAACAAAGAACAAAATCAAAAATGTTTGGTCTAAAATTTATGAAATATCATGTACAATTACAGTCAAATAATACTTTATAATCATAAGAAGGGGTGAGCCACTGGCTGAACTTACCCCAGAGCTTTTGGCTCAAATTACCCCACTCCTACCATTTTAACAACCTTGTATTATCCAACAGTTTATAGCTAACATTATGCTAGCAGTATAGCCTCATATTATAACTACCTAAAGCACAAACACGTGTGATATTTGATCAGATTTCTCTGTATTTGTTCAAACAAAAGAAGCATGAGTCCTTGTACATACAAAAAAAAAAAATATATATATATATATTATATATAATTTTTTTTTTTACCTAAATTTAGTTACCAATTATTTAATGGGCCTCTCTCCATCACAGGGTGAGTAAAATGGAAAAATATTCATATATTTGTGGTCATATCACAAATTTTGTTTAAGGTTGTCTAGAAACAAGGGGTGGCTCAGCTTCCCCACAGGCTCAAATTATCCCGCTTTCTGTGTAGAATTCAGATGGGTCCAATACGTTTTATGGTCTGCGCCAACTCACACATATGATCGGCTCTGTGCTATCATGTCTCTGGACCAGAGAAGACTGTGTGCGCGCTGCGGCGGTTCGCGAGACCAGACTTCATTCACCCCAATTGAAAGCATATTTACACTGTCTGAATTGTTCCCTATCCCTTATATAGTGCACTACATGGAATTCCCCATACAGAAAACTCTAATTCTCTGAACATGTGACCGATTTCAGCTGCAGTTTCAGCATATATTTATAGTGTAGGGGGCAGGACGCTTCAGATTCTAGAGAACATGTGATTGGACAGAAAATCTGATGAGAAGCTGAAGCACAGGGTCATCAATTTTGATTTCATGGGGACTTTAATATTTCATGAATCTTTTCTGCAAAGACATTTGTGACCTGTGCTGGCAAAATGAGTTCGAATGTGCACATTGAGCTACAGGCAAAAAAATAAATAAAAAATGTCAATTTTGGTCGAATTTGAGGTCTTCACAAAAATGAGTTCATTAAGCCCTCGTCTAGCGATGCCAATGCTACAAATAGTAATTAAACATCTAAAATTATCTTTATTTGTATGTTTTCTAAGAGGTGCACCTTTTTCTCTGCTCACTTCTTCATGACTGGTGCTTCCCCTCAGCACAAGTTTGGTATAGTTGAAAAGCACAGCATTCAGGCTTTGTGAATATTCATAGCGAATTCTCGATGGCATGAGTCTGAACCAGTGAATTGTGGTGTTCAAATCCATGCTGATGTAAACAAAACAATCGCGCTGACTGACGCATCAAGCGTGCACATAAAGACGCGATCCCGATATAGACAAACACAGAATTACAGTAACTTCAGTAATTTATTTCAGTAATTCTGTCTTGGTGAGTATTCATACAAAAATAATCTGTATTGTCTTAAGTGAACATTTGGTTAACTGTTGAGGAAAAACATCTGATGTGTCACATTACATTAGATCCATACATTACAGTAGGTCTTAATATATAGTCCATCTGTCTCAATGTTAATCTAACAATAAAAGAAAAGAGGGAATCACTCGCCACTCTTGATTGAACATCTTTTGTAGTTTTAATAATCAGTTTATTTGTAATGAATACACTAAAGTGATTTTTACATTTGATTAGCCTATTGGTTTTTCTTAATTGAATGCTTCTGTTTAGATGTAAGATGAAAAAAGTAATGCACTATTTAATTAGTTTTTCTTATATTATATTTGCTCTGTTTATTTGCATCTTTGTTCTCATTTTTAATGAAATAAAAATGAGAACATCTTTTATATCTTTTATTATTAAAGATAAAATAAAAAATAGCTACAGTATATTATGATTATTAATATAGTAATTATTATTAAGAAAATAAGTGGAGGAAAAGATGCAACATTGCTAGGTGATTTTGCTTTGGAACCTTTTCTCAAAATTGACATTGCTGACTCTATCTAATGTATTTCAAACGGATGTAGCTCAGTCATTTTTTGGTAGATTCTAACAAATCATGCATCATTTTGAAGGTTTTTTTAATGGAGATGAGATTGTGAAGATAAAAAGAACTAATTTGCTCATTGCGACTCATATTGCCAGCACCAGTCACATTTAACAAATGATTTGTTTTATGTTCATACCATGTTGACCACTTAATGTGTGCTGCACTTATAATAGAACTTTCTTTAAGCAGTTGGTTAATAAAGAGAATTGAATACTTGAATCATTTTGTAGAAATATTTTTAGCTTGACTAATTAAACTTAAAAAAAAAATCTAAAGTGAAATCAAGTGAAAAGTGAATTGGTCAAATGTTCTGGGGGAAAAAAGCCTTATCATCCTGCCCTAATTCAATGATGTGGTTTCATTCTCAAAAGTATGCATTTTCCCATTCTATAATAGTTCAGCGTCATGTTGCCTCCATGGGCTGAATGATGACATCATCCCCCTCTCCTTCATTCTGTTTTTCAGAGGATGTAACTGTGAAGATTGCACTCCTGTCAGTTGGCACCTGTCAGGAGTTTTATGAAGAGGTGAGACCCGGAAGGGCACAACCGACCAACTGGATTCAGATATCAGGAGATGTGTGTATTTCCACAGATAAAAGTGACATCATTGTCTAGCACCTCAATCACTATGGCTTTGAAAACACTTTTGGATGGAATATTTGGAAATCCACATATTTAATAGAATCAATCTGAGGTATGCAAAATAAAAAAACGGAGCCCATGCGTTTATTATGAAATATTACCCTTTTATGCATTCATTGTGAGAGTAAAAACAAATCGAATCAACATAGCCTCTATTAAAGGATAAAATATATTTTTTTGCCTCATTCTGTGATAAGAAGCCACCTCAAATCATAAAAGTAAGTTTCAAACACTTGACTGATGTTATTGAGTGAGTTTGGAATAAAAACATGCTATTAAATGTTCTCCTATGTTAGACAACAGGTTTATAAATGCTGCTCATTACAAGTTTGGGAAGATGTTTGGAGCGTGTTGCTTTTGCATGTTACAAGCGACTCAAACTCACAGTGCTTGCACAGATGGAGCAGCATTTACTACTGATCACAGAGCTGCTCTTCACTAACACGCTGTGCATATGTTTAATTAAAAATCACAAAAATTGCAGCCTTTGCAATTTCATAATCACACTAAGCCAAATTGTGATTTCGGTTTTATTTCAATTAATCATGCAGCCCAACACAAAATCTTTCTTTCTTCCTTATTCTTCTTCAAATTGTAATGCATACGTATCACATATAAAACTAGCCAAAGTCACGATACAATACAAATAACACAAAATATACACATATCTTAATATAAAGAAAAATATTACAAAATGTTTAATGTTGTTTATGGCTCTAACAAAGATCTTCCCTATATCCCCTCTGAGCACAGACTCTGTTATTACTGCGAGGGACTGCGTGTGTGAGTAAATGCGTATGAGAGACTGAGTTGATTTGAATGGTGTACATCATTATAGGTGTGTGTTTGGGTAAAAATGCTGTTGTTACTGCTTGTGTAGTGCTTTGTGTTTGTGTATATGTGTGTTTGTCCACATTTAGAGAACAAATATTAGACAAGAACATTGCCCTGGACTAAAACACCTATGACACCTAAAACATAACTTCTATGAATAATGGCCCATATAAAAAAAGTTCATCAAAATTTTAAGTGACTGAAAGACTATTTGAGACTGCTATCAGAACTATAACAGAAATTCCCCACTACGATTGTTTAATTCAGAGTAGGACACAATCAGTCTCAGGTTATTAGACATCTAATTTCATTTAGTAGTAGTTTTATGTATTACTAAATTAAAATAGATAGAATCTGTCAGATTTAAGTGCTATGTTCCAGAAATTCTCAAAGATTATCAAATACGAGAGAGCCAGACACCTTGTCCAAACCAGGCATGACAGGCCAAAGTGACTAGAGAGAGAGAGAGAGAGAGAGAGAGAGAGAGAGATAGAGAAGAGAGACAGAGAGACTTTTGACTTTTAAACCCCTTTTAATTTACACCCTTTTTCAAAACATTACAGAGCTAATACACAAAAGCAGAAAATAAATAAACACAGTACAATTTTACCAATTAAAAACCATATTTCCAAACTCACTCAGCGTCACTAAAGCATCTCTCACCCCCCACCTCATTTTGAAAAAAGGTACATTATCAGTTTGTTTGTAATATGCAAATTCAATAGCAATCCTAAATTCTACCAATGATTTAAAAAGAGGCAACAAGTCAACATCTTGACCAGCGTTTTTACATTGATGTGTTTTCAGGATTGCTAACTTGGCGTGTCCCATTAAAAAATTGGCAAGCACACACTGTTCACGCCACGACTGCTTATACTTGCAACCAAAGATAAAAAGGGTATTTGTAAAAGAAAATCCCAATTTCATAATTAGTTTTTCCAAAAGTACAAAAAGTGGAGCCAGCCTTGAACACTCACAAAATAAATGAAACACAGTGTCAGAGGCCTTACAAAAAGAACATTCAGGTAAAACCATTTCATTGAATTTAGAAACAAAGGTGTTTGTAGCCAACACACTGTGAAGTATTCTCCACTGTAGATCTCCACATCTTTTAGGAATTGGAGGTTTGTACAACAGCCTCCACGAGGGATTCACATCTCTGGGCACAGAAAGGTAAGCCCTCCATTTAGTATCTATTCTTTCCTTCAACTGTTCAAAGTGTGCTGATTTAGCACAAATATGATAAATCATTTTCTTCCCCATACTTTGGAAATCCAAAAATTCAAACCCCTTAACAAAAAAATATTAGTGTTCTCTTCAATTTCCAGTTTTTTTGGGACAACTTTTAATGCCGGAAAAGTCTTAAATACCAAACCATCAATTAGAACAGAATCTATAGCCAAAATGAATAGTGGGGGGAAACAAGCTTTAAAGCTCTTAACTATCCCGTCCACCATTCTTATTGACCTAATCCCAACCTGGTCAGCAAGTGACTGAGCCGTTCACCTCCATATTTAAAGGACACGATTGCCTCACATGACCCTGCTTCCTGCAAGTAAAACATTTCATTGAATCAACAGTGATAAAGATCGTATAATCTTTCCCATTCAACGCCAGTTTTACAGCAACTTCCAGATTTTGAAATTCAGCATTCAAAATCATGTACGTTTGATGTCTAAATGACATGATGTGCTTTAATTGTGGGTTTTTTATACCAAGCGGTATCATTTTAACCGGTCCCATTAACTTGCCATAATGCGCAAGAATGCGCTCAAGTGTATCATTTGGAATAAACGGAGGAACATTGGAAAGGATAACTTTTTTCGAGGGGTTAGACAGCGGCAAAACCGGAATGAAATCATCTTTCACAGATAATCCACGTTCAACTAAATCATCAACCATAGCCGTTTCCCTCAAAAAAATAACAACTGCCTTATTCATTCTCGATGCAGACAAGGTGTTTAAAGCACCAACTGCATTGCTAACAGCAATTAAACAATCTTCCACTGACACGGTCTCATCTGATAAACATTTGCACCCGTGGCGTGCAGTCAAGGACGCAAAGCCATCAGAATTCGATCCCATTGCTGCTCTCTTTTGCCGACAAAGTCAGCAAATAAATATTACAAAACTGCCGTAGTTTCGATAAGCTCAACCAATATGTACCTTAATCTAAAAAGAGAAAAAGGAAAGAGTTTGAAACTCACTCAAACACGCTGCTCAGTCACTCACACAATCCTTGCATTGCTAACAGCAATTAAACAATCTTCCACTGACACGGTCTCATCTGATAAACATTTGCACCCGTGGCGTGCAGTCAAGGACGCAAAGCCATCAGAATTCGATCCCATTGCTGCTCTCTTTTGCCGACAAAGTCAGCAAAATAAATATTACAAAACTGCCGTAGTTTCGATAAGCTCAACCAATATGTACCTTAATCTAAAAAGAGAAAAAGGAAAGAGTTTGAAACTCACTCAAACACGCTGCTCAGTCACTCGCACAATCCTCCCGCCCTAATCATCAGTGACAACAACAAGTGACACTACATTTTCACTTGCCGGGTTTCTATTTTTGCAGTGTCATCATCAAAAACTCATTGGACCAAAATTTTTACAAAGAAAAAGTGTGCATAAAAAGGATCCTTTATGGAGAACCATCACAGAAGTATGAAAATATAAGGTATGTGCTCTTTAGAGCCCGACTGATATATCGTTTTGCCAATATTATCGGCCGATATGAGCCTGTCGCAGATATATCGGTATCGGTGAATATGCCGCCAATATGAAATTTTTTTTTTACAGAACATATAACCCAGATTAAATGCTTCTGAATGGTGTAATTACTTAGTTCGTCCAGCAGAGCGCGCTCCATTGTTTGCTACTGGCGACCCAGGTCAGTGTAG
>NW_015649134.1:332919-334612 GCF_001515625.1 Sinocyclocheilus rhinocerous | reverse complement strand
GCGCGGTGCGACAAAATACAATAGAATTCTATTGTATTTTGTCGCGCCACGCCGCTTGCGTCCGGTGTAAAATAGAACCCATTATAATCAGTGATGTTGTCTACACTGGATGCAGTAAACTGATGCCTCGTTCTATTTATGACGTGCTGACACAAAGTTTAAATGATTTTCAACGGTCGCTTTGTCTTGTTCTGTTGCGGCGCAGACACGGTGTCAGCATAGTTTTTCAGTACTGTCAGTAACGTAGCAGATTGAAAAGTTAGTATCTTTCTGCAGTCCAATAGACGGCAGTGTGGATGTGGCTTGAGTCTGTTGAATGGTGATTTAACGTTACGTTGTCACCTAGTTAGAGAGACTCAATGCTAAGTAAATAAACAACAATGTCCCCGTCTTTAACTCTCACAATGGGCTTATCATATTCGTATGCTACATTTGTAGGGCCCTATGATTTCCGTGATGCAGAGAACATGGATGGAATCGCGGAATCCAGTCATAAAAACAGAATTTACTGTATAACGTGGAATTTCATGGAATTTGTCTTATTTTTGATGAATAAATAAAAAACAGGTCAGTACATATATATAGACTGTGTCTGTGAATATTAAACTGCAAAAAGACTTATTTAAATATGAATGTTCTGCATGTTCATTTGATTACCAGAAAATACACAACACAGAATTTGTGAAAAAAATTATTATCCATTATTATTATTTATTCATTTTAGATGTTTACATTTGGAAAAGCTGTGCTTCCTGCATAAACCTGCCCCTGTTGGTTTGGCAGTAGCTTGCTTGCCCTACACAGTTACCTTGTTTAATTTCTTAATTCAAGTTATACTGTATATATTTTGTTCTATTTGTGTTAAGTTATTTATAGTAAGTGAAGTGAAGTTTACTGTTAAGTGCACTGATGACAGACTCATTTTGAATAATAAAGTTTATTGTTAAATTGTTAAATACCCTGCCTCCACTACATACAGTCATGGCCAAAAGTATTGGCAGTGACACAAATGTTCTTGTTTTTTGCAAAATTTGCTACTTAAGCTGTTGTGGTGTTCATTCACATTGTTTATACAAGTATTGGCAGTAACATAATCTAGAAACAATTTGAATGAACGCCACAACAGCTTAAGCTGCAAATTTTGCAAAACACAAAATTTATGTCACTGCCAATACTTTTGGCCATGACTGTAGGCCTATGTTTGTCACATCATTTGATCACCACATTTGAGTTATCATTGCAAAAAATGTGTTTATGTATATATATTATGTTTATGTAGGCTATATACTGTATTCTATATTACAGTACCAATCAAAAGTTTGGACAGACGAATGGGAAGTGTGTCCAAACTTTTGACTATACTGTACTATAATATAGCCTACACATAAAGAATATCGGCCGATATATCAATATCGGTCTTTTTTTAATATTGGTATTGGCATCTGTCACAAAGCAAGGCCAAACACAACAGGTAAGTGCAAAACAGGATGGTTTATTGACTGGTTAAGCATAAGAATGGAACGGGTGAGGTAAAGGCTGGTGAGTGTCAACACAGTGAATGATTCCAGGGTTCTTATCTGAGTTCTGATGGGGTGTAACATATGCCGGTTTCGTGGAGATCGTGGAACAGATTCCAAGGAGTCATTGGAGGACCGCGGGAGGAACAAAGGGTAAGTCTTTCTAGGAGAATTCC
>NW_015649134.1:330577-332599 GCF_001515625.1 Sinocyclocheilus rhinocerous | reverse complement strand
ACGGCCCCCCCTCCAGGGGCGGCTCCTGACACCCTCATGCGGCGACGGGGGCGGCCTCAGCTTCTGGGTGCGGAGCGACCAGGATGGGTGCGATGGAAGTCCTCCAGTAAAAAAGGATCCAGAATGTCGTCCCTGGCCACCCGAGAACGTTCCTCCGGTCCATAACCATCCCAGTCTACTAAATCCTCCAGCCGACCCCCCCGTCGCCGCGAGTCCAGGATGTCTCGGACCAGGTAGATGGACGGTTGGTCAAGGATTTCTGGAGGAGGAGGTTAGTCTGGTTCGGTGGGTCCTCCCTTCTGGGCTACGTTCACAACGTACCGGGCTCTGGACACCCAGGCAGCGAACGGACCCTCTCACTCCTCCAAGCTTGGTACTGGTGGCCCAGTATGACCCAGGATATCATCAGGTATGTCCGAGGTTGCTCAGTCTGCGCCATGTCCAAGCCCCCTCGTCACCTCCCCGTAGGCAAGCTAGTGCCCCTGCCGATCCCACATCGACCCTGGTCTCACCTGGGAATCGATTTTGTGACTGACTTACCCAACTCCGATGGGAATACCTGCATCTTGGTGGTCGTAGATCGGTTTTCCAAAGCCTGTAAGCTAATCCCCCCTGTCAGGGATTCATCTCAGTCACTTCAGTCACCATCCAGGATAATCACCCGATCACAGTCACCTGAGTTCTGATCACCCGCACCTGCTGTCACCAATCAAGCCACACTACAAATACACACACATCACAGTCACTCACTGTCCGGTCTACCGTTCACTCCTATGGACTGTTCTGGACTCTCTCTACGGAATTCTCCTAGAAAGACTTACCCTCTGTTCCTCCCGCGATCCTCCAACGACTCCTTGGAATCTGTTCCACGATCTCCACGAAACCGGCATATGTTACACCCCATCAGAACTCAGATAAGAACCCTGGAATCATTCACTGTGTTGACACTCACCAGCCTTTACGTCACCCGTTCCATTCTTATGCTTAACCAGTCAATAAACCATCCTGTTTTGCACTTACCTGTTGTGTTTGGCCTTGCTTTGTGACAGCATCGGCCCCCAAAAAACCCATATCGGTCAGGCTCTAGTGCTCTTAGTTTTATGTGCTTCAGTCATGCATACATTACGAAAGAATACACAAGCGAAGAGAACTCGACAAACCGTGTCAGTTCTCTCACACAGCATTTTGGCTTTAAACGTGGACAGAAAAATTTCATGCTGAAAGAATCTTGTCACGTTACACCCGGTTAGGACAAAGTGTGACTGTGAACCCTTTATTTATTTGCATGAAGAACAGACAGCTTGTATACTGATGTTTCAGCAAAGCTCACTGCAGAGTTCATTCAGAGTGCTCTACAGGATAGCTCACTCTGCCTTCAGTCTGTTATCATCCTCAGTGACCACTGTTCTCATAACACGGAGAAAACAAAGACTGGGTCAGTTCAAAGAATTAACAACAATCAGAAGCAAAGCTGGAAAACAGCTTATTAAAACTGAAAATAGTACATGTTGACTTTTCACATACAATAATATAAAAAACGAAGTTAGGAACTTGTTGGTGACACGCCTTAATGGTTAGTGCACATGCTCTGACACACTGTGTCACGGCAATCTCACAGCTGACAGATTTGAATTCGCCGTTTGATTGTCCCAGTTCTCTTCCAAATTTATTGTGTCACCTCCACTATATCCTTATAAAAGAAACAGCAGAATGGGCAACGTTTTTTCTAAAAATGAAGGGTGAAGCTCTTATATTGTACAGACAAAAGTTATTTTGACATATATAAGGTCATTGTACTATAAAACATCCTGTAAGTTTTAGAACTCAAAACTTTCTCGCTAGTCTAAAAACAGCTTATATTGAAGCCAATCTGCCAAAACCACAGGTTGTGGAATGTGCCACTTTATGATGTAGTAGTGTGGCTAAAACACCACCTCCGCAGAAGATCCACACCTGCTTCTACATCACTGCCTGTTTAGCACCGCCCACTGTTTCGCGCATGTAGTGTAAATAACGAGAGAG
>NW_015649134.1:319332-327932 GCF_001515625.1 Sinocyclocheilus rhinocerous | reverse complement strand
GGAATTCTCCTAGAAAGACTTACCCTCTGTTCCTCCCGCGATCCTCCAACGACTCCTTGGAATCTGTTCCACGATCTCCACGAAACCGGCATATGTTACACCCCATCAGAACTCAGATAAGAACCCTGGAATCATTCACTGTGTTGACACTCACCAGCCTTTACCTCACCCGTTCCATTCTTATGCTTAACCAGTCAATAAACCATCCTGTTTTGCACTTACCTGTTGTGTTTGGCCTTGCTTTGTGACAGCATCGGCCCCCAAAAAACCCATATCGGTCAGGCTCTAGTGCTCTTAGTTTTATGTGCTTCAGTCATGCATACATTACGAAAGAATACACAAGCGAAGAGAACTCGACAAACCGTGTCAGTTCTCTCACACAGCATTTTGGCTTTAAACGTGGACAGAAAAATTTCATGCTGAAAGAATCTTGTCACGTTACACCCGGTTAGGACAAAGTGTGACTGTGAACCCTTTATTTATTTGCATGAAGAACAGACAGCTTGTATACTGATGTTTCAGCAAAGCTCACTGCAGAGTTCATTCAGAGTGCTCTACAGGATAGCTCACTCTGCCTTCAGTCTGTTATCATCCTCAGTGACCACTGTTCTCATAACACGGAGAAAACAAAGACTGGGTCAGTTCAAAGAATTAACAACAATCAGAAGCAAAGCTGGAAAACAGCTTATTAAAACTGAAAATAGTACATGTTGACTTTTCACATACAATAATATAAAAAACGAAGTTAGGAACTTGTTGGTGACACGCCTTAATGGTTAGTGCACATGCTCTGACACACTGTGTCACGGCAATCTCACAGCTGACAGATTTGAATTCGCCGTTTGATTGTCCCAGTTCTCTTCCAAATTTATTGTGTCACCTCCACTATATCCTTATAAAAGAAACAGCAGAATGGGCAACGTTTTTTCTAAAAATGAAGGGTGAAGCTCTTATATTGTACAGACAAAAGTTATTTTGACATATATAAGGTCATTGTACTATAAAACATCCTGTAAGTTTTAGAACTCAAAACTTTCTCGCTAGTCTAAAAACAGCTTATATTGAAGCCAATCTGCCAAAACCACAGGTTGTGGAATGTGCCACTTTATGATGTAGTAGTGTGGCTAAAACACCACCTCCGCAGAAGATCCACACCTGCTTCTACATCACTGCCTGTTTAGCACCGCCCACTGTTTCGCGCATGTAGTGTAAATAACGAGAGAGGCAAAAGCAGGTCTACGCAGAAACCAAATAATAAAGATGGCCCCAAAGACAACAAGATGCTGTACAGTCTTTGCATTGTCTTCCTTCTGATCCCAACATTAGGAAAGAGTGGAAGAACTTTATTTTTAATGAAGATCCAAACCCCGTCAGTAAGAACTTGGTCCTTTGTTCAATTTTACAGCAGATTTGTTTACAAACAAGGCACAATTCGATGCAGGATTTTCAGAAAGATTGAAACTAAAAGACGTTGCTGTGGCGACTATATTGGATCCGACAGTAATGTCGCACCACACAAGTGTGAGTAACTGTTTTAGTACATGGTTACTATTGCTTTATTACAGATTGTTTGATATGTACTGATTATTTACGCATTTTTAAAGGGGTCATGATATGTTTTTTTTATAATTTCATTATGTTTCCTGAGGTGTAATTATAATATTACTAAAGTTTTTTGGATGAAAAACATTCAAAATTGAGTGATTTATGAACTTTTTCCACCCTGTTTCTCATCCTCTGACTGAAACAGTCGGTTTGGGGAGTTTTCCATTTAAGAGGTCAGTGTAATCGCCCACTATCATTTATGATTGACTAACAACCATTACTGTCATTACCACCATTACCATTTTAAAAATAGTTTTTACATTAAATACATTACTTACAGTTTGTGGTATCATTGTTGGGTCCAGAACCGTTGGCATGGCCTGATCTTTGAGCAAAAGTATTTGTACTGATTATTTACGCATTTTTAAAGGGGTCATGATATGTTTTTTTTATAATTTCATTATGTTTCCTGAGGTGTAATTATAATATTACTAAAGTTTTTTGGATGAAAAACATTCAAAATTGAGTGATTTATGAACTTTTTCCACCCTGTTTCTCATCCTCTGACTGAAACAGTCGGTTTGGGGAGTTTTCCATTTAAGAGGTCAGTGTAATCGCCCACTATCATTTATGATTGACTAACAACCATTACTGTCATTACCACCATTACCATTTTAAAAATAGTTTTTACATTAAATACATTACTTACAGTTTGTGGTATCATTGTTGGGTCCAGAACCGTTGGCACGGCCTGATCTTTGAGCAAAAGTATTTTGGCAAAGCCAGCATCATACTGCGATTTGTTCTCAAAACAGTCAGCGGTGAAATGTACTGAACACACACGTAAATTAACATTGAAGTGACTGGGACGTTCGCTAAAAATAAACTGAATCCATTTTGGGAAGTCGTGGCCTAATGGTTAGAGAGTCGGACTCGTAACCCAAAAGTTGCGGGTTCGAGTCTCGTACCGGCAGGGATTGTAGGTGGGGGAGTGAATGTACAGCGCTCTCTCCCACCTTCAATACCACGACTGAGGTGCCCTTGAGCAAGGCACCGAACCCCCAACTGCTCCCTGGGCGCCGCAGCAAAAAAAATGGCTGCCCACTGCTCCGGGTGTGTGTTCGCGGTGTGTGTGTGTTCACTGCTGTGTGTGTGTGCGCACTTTGGATGGGATAAATGCAGAGCACTAATTCCGAGTATGGGTCACCATACTTGGCCACATGTCACATCACTTATCACTTTTTCTCTGACGTCGGGATCCTTCAGCAGCGTATAGAAACATGTTTTTCCGCAGCCTGGAACGGCACATTGCCTGCCTGGTATCCCAATCTTATTGTAAACAACTACTCCTTGAGACCCACTCGCTGCACATTGACAGAACACCTGTGGGCGTGACAACGATGTGATTAGAGGCCGACCGATTGATCGGCCAGCAGATTAATTGGCCGATTTTTGGAATTTTTTTAATTAATCAGCATTGGCTGATTGTGCTGCAAATTAAGCCGATTTATAGGCAGCTAAACGTTGTTGCTGAACGCCGGAGAATGTCTCTGGCTCCGTGAGAGACGGAGCAACTCACACTCTGCAGCAGAGTATGTGAGCGGAGTGGAGCGGCAACAATTTCCCCTCCGTGCTTCGACCATTTAATAATCACTCCGCTCCAACTCCACTCCGGGTTCACCATTTTCCGCTCCTGCTCCACTCCTCGTTCACTGATATCAGAAACACCGCTCCGCGGCTAAAGTATTTCAGTATTTTTGAAATATCACAGTTCTTCTGTTCATAACGTATATTAAAAGAAAAAATAAAATAAATAAAATAACAGGAGAGTTTCAAAGAGGCTTATTGGAACACCAGTGTGCAAACTTTTTTCCTACCACATGACAAGCTAATAACATGGTTGTCAGCATTAAAAAGTATAATTGCTGCTTTTTGCAGTGCAAATATTTGTGATGAAAATAACTACGTTTTCGTCAGTTATTTTACCTACGGATCGCTGCATTTCTTACAGATTTCTGTTCATTCGAAATCAGATACATACAGATGAAGTAGCACTGTAAGATTACATTTGTTTGAATGCATTATTGAGAGAGCGATTGCGTGTGAATAAGAATAGTACCTGTTTAAATAATGCTTTCACCTGAAAATATTCATTATCTAGAAGGAACAAACAAATTCCTTGAGAACTTCCCGCTCATGTCCATTGCCGTCATCCTAGTCTTCACATTCTTTCTGATTTAAGTGATCTCTATCAAGCTAGCTAAATAGGCTCTCACACTCTGCAGCCGCTTCTTGTTCACACACAGCTTCAGCTAATGATGGCAGGGCAAAACAGACCGTTTCGAAAGCGTAATTACGTTTTACCCTACTAGAATTGATGCCGGAAAGTTATCATATTCATAAGTTATTTGCATGTGAAAGTAGAAACAAATGCAATTCAGAGGAAACTTCTGGGCTGATTATAATGTGCACATTAACTTTCCTCGTGAAATGTGTGTGTAGGTCCGACAATAGCATCCACGATGTCATCGCTCGTGGCCAGTGCACTCTTAAGCAGTTATGAGCAGCAGGCTGTGTAATATGAGTGAACTATTTTATTTTTGTTATCACTTGGCCATTTGACTTGTAGCAGTGTCCAGTGTTTCCCATACATTGAGTTATTACTTCGTTGAATAAACTGATCACTGCACGTTTCAAAATTAAAATGCAGGTGTTTTTATATGAATGTATCTTTGAAAAGAACCGACTGTCTTCAGAAAAGCTTCGGTGTCATTTTCATTTCGTCTTTCCTGTAATGCCTGATAAAGTAGCGTTTGTGAGAGCAGCGCTTATTTGAATACAGCCGTTACCGGGCAAACCCGCTCCAACAGCACCTCCTGCTGGCAGAAAATGAATTTGCATTTGGAAGTCTGTGGGAAACACTGGTGTCTGTCAGCAAACATAAACAAAAAGCATGCTTCAGAACTGTTTTGAGAAGGTGCTTAAGTTTTGAGCCATGTATTATTACTCTGAATTAGGCTACTACTACTATTACTATCTTGTACCCTGCAATAATCATTTACTCAAACTCACTGGCCAAACATATCGGTCCAAAAAATCGGCATCATATATCGGCCATCGGCTGTCATGATTTCTAAATATCGGCATCGGCCAGTGAAAAGCCCATATCGGTCGACCTCTAGATGTGATGATGCAAAAATAGGTGTAGTTGTCTTGCGCTGGAGGTGGTCATTTTTATTGATGAGGACATTTTAAGTTATGAAACTTGCAGGATGTATTACGCATACAAAGACCTCTTCTACGTCAAAAGATCAAGGGACATTTGGTTTCTCATGTCATTACCCCTTTAACCTAAATCACAGCAGTCATCTATGAAGGACATAGGCTGTCAATCATACACAACTGTTAGCCAATCATACCAGTGGGTGTTTACGTCAGAGTCTACAATCTGCCACACCTATTCAAACGGAGCATTCTGATGGGGGGGGGGGTTCAAAACAGGACAGAAAATAGCCTATTACTTCTTAAATTTTGATGATTTTTGATGTAAAAATCTTTATAACATCATAAGTGGATCTCAGAGAACAGTACAAAATAATAATAATAAAAAAGGCAGTTAATGACCCCTTTAAAAGAAAATCCAACAAAGTATCTTGGTAAAGTGTTAGTCCACCACACACCACAAGAACAGCGTCCATGCACCTTGGCATGTCTCTGGAACTCTACTGCATGGATTGAACACCATTTTTCCAAAAGATATTTCCTCATTTTGTGTTGATGTTTCAACATTGGATGATAGTGGTGGAGAGTTCTGTCTCACACGTTGGTCCAATAATCTCCCATAGATGTTCATTTGGGTTGAGAAAACCTGCATTGATTTGCAGTGATCCTTCCCACTAAAGGGACAAGTGAACCCAAATCAAGCCAGAAATTCAAAATCTCCCATGTGTGTTTATTTGGGTTAAAAACTGCACTGATTTGCAGTGATCCTACCCTCTAAAGGAACAAGTGGACCAAACCATTAATTCCACCCACAAGATAATAAAGCCACCCGATTCTCCAGATTTTCCTTCAATTGCCATCCATCTGTACTTCATATATGACACTTCATCATGTACTACTATTCAGAACTTCACTGGCAAAACCTCTCTACATAAATTTCTCAGATCTCATTCTTGTTAAGTGATCTAACATTATTATTCATCTCCAGAGTTGGAGTTGATTAAAACATATTGTGGCAAACAATTCCCATACTTACAAGAAAGACACTTGGTGAAAACAAATAAAATGAGCCAAACCAACCATAGCAAGCCGTTTCCATAAAACAGATAAGCGGACTAAATTTGTTACATTTTTCACTCTGTTGACTTGAAATGTGTGACTTTTCTACAGGTCCCTTCTCTCAGGTCCTTCGCAGATGCCTGTTCTGGCAGAGATTCAGCACTACCACTCCAGAGAAGGGAAAAGGGAGGAAATGAGGAGTGACACGGCCTGTTGAGTTGGCAGCTCTATACGTTACAGGGCCAAAAGAACAAACACCTGATGTTTCTCTACAGCTCAAAGTAAAACAACAAGAAACAAGTGTGAATCCACCAGCTGATTATGGCTGATTTACTATCAATCTATAGATAAACATACATATTTGAAATGATGAACTGTGAGTTTGAAGGTTTTTTTTTTTTTTGAAAAGATATATGAAATACTTTCTCTTATCCCAGTTAGATACGCAGAAACAATTATTAGTAATCCATTCGTATGTTAACTTCCCATTTGAGGGCGAGACAACCAGTTTGTCTAAAGCAAGGGGTGGTAAAAGAGAGACTTTCTCATCCTTTCATTGGAATCAAATTGTTAAGTCTAAAGTCATGTGTCACTATTTCTTTGTGCAAATGCTCCTTCAGATCCCAAAAGCAAACAATAAACATTGCTACTATACAGTAACAGTGTGTTGTAGCACTACTGCAAAATCATGATATTAACCTTTATCTCCATATCAAAATCTCAGTTGGCCAGACAGTGGTTTATCTTAGCCAGATAGTGGATATCTAACGACTATCTGAGTCGTTAAAATATTGGCATTTATATTTGACAATATATACAGTAGTCAACATTTGAAGTGGATCAAAAAAGTTCATCAAAGTTGTCATAAGACAAGAACGCATTTTGGTTTTAGGTTTTAGGACAACTTTGATGACAGGTTTTGATCCACTTCAAATGTTGACTACTGTATATATTATATTTGGCATTTACATTTGGTTCAATTAAAACTAACTCTGGTACGACTGCTCTGTTACTGCGGTTTTGAATATTAGAATAAGTGTCAACGCTGCCATCTGAACCTGGGTGGGCACCAAATAATCTTCCAAACAAACTCTGTGGTTCGACTGATTATGAACACAACTAGGGATGGGTATCGTTAAGGTTTTAACGGTATTACTACTCTTACCAATACTGCTTATCGATTCGGTACTTTAACGGTATTCTTATCGGTACTTTTTGTTATATATATCTATATATATATATATACCATATTGTCGCGAATATAAGACGATATTTTTTTCTTGCGTAAATACTCTCCAAGCCGGCCATTTTGACATATTTTTGTGTGTATTTGATCGATTGGACATGCGCCCGAAACTCAAAGTGTAATTTGTTTGTCCGTTTTGGAGCGTGCCGCGCGTACACATTTCAGCCTGAGGAACAGCGTCTCTTATGCGGATTGTGCTTTCAACATTTTATTATCAAACATGTCCCGCAATTTAGCAACAGTAAAGACGGCATTTTACAACAATCACGGATTGAGCTGATTCTGACGTTAAGTTTGGGTTTTAGGGAGGAACGAATGCGCACCGCTGTGAAGGGAAAGAAGTTGCGCAATACGAAACGCAGCTAGTTTTTAATAGCTTTACCTCATGTCTTCTTTGTATAATCCTT
This sequence comes from Sinocyclocheilus rhinocerous, assembly GCF_001515625.1. Taxonomy (NCBI): domain Eukaryota; kingdom Metazoa; phylum Chordata; class Actinopteri; order Cypriniformes; family Cyprinidae; genus Sinocyclocheilus; species Sinocyclocheilus rhinocerous. Next base: position 320,453 of record NW_015649134.1, on the reverse strand, counting down.
AGAAGCCAAAATCGAAATAAAAAAAATACAATTAGCTTAATAAACAGCCACAGGCCTAAAGTGTAAGCAGATGTTTGAATGTTTAGTTCTCTCTTCTATCATAATTAAACAGGGCTTTCATATTGCGCGTGCTGAAGCTCCTCCGCGTGAGCGCGATCTCGCTTCTGAATTGCGAATAGCAAAAATGCATCATAAACAAATGTTTGAAAAACAGCTGGCGACTCTGGTGAGATAGAATTTGCAAGATAATGTATATATAGCAATAATAAATGTATGTGTGTTTTATTAATTTCTCCAGTACCGATAGCAGAACCGTTAACGTCAGAGCTGATCGATACTCCGGTCTTTCATAATTTAGCCCCGGGACCGATTAAATACCGGGTTTCGGTACCCATCCCTAAACACAACACAGACCAAGAACATCTAAACAAACTGAAAACAGGATGTGATGTCACAAGATGCAACCCTAAAAAGGACTAAATGCTCAAGAATGGCCGTTTCTCAATACGCGTTCTTAAGCGATCTTGCGTCCTTGTGTTCTCACTCTACGTCATCATTAACCGTCGAAGTTCAATTCCAATACTCAAGAACGCAAGTACAGAGGACGCATGGAAGTGCCCGGATGTGTTCTTGATATCGAGGATGCATCGAATGCAGACTTGAGAGAATCTAACCATTAGAAATCCCAGAAGACGCTGTGGGCGGACGACGTACGGAAGCCTGTAAGCTTTTAAACTTCTCACTGCAAGCCTGTAAATACGCGACGGCTCGTGAAAGTAAACATTGTAATTTTGTTTTGCATAATTTTAATAAAGTGATAAAGACCTGGGAAAAAGCCTGTCATACTTTTTATTGGTATATTTTTTAACATTGATCATTTTAACTGACAAAATATAGCAACATTAAATATACATGTCTAAGCCTAATCATTTTTACAAATACATATGGTAAAATAAAAAGAATAATATAAATACTATGAAAGTATTGTCTATTATAATCTGAAATAAATGTTTTAATATGACATTAGTTTGTGATGTTATGTGTTATTTATTGTGTATCACTCCCTATAACGTCCTAGGACGGTCAGTTGAGCGGCAAGATCACAGCACATCTAAATTCTC
>NW_015649134.1:301733-315516 GCF_001515625.1 Sinocyclocheilus rhinocerous | reverse complement strand
TCTGAATTGCGAATAGCAAAAATGCATCATAGACAAATGTTTGAAAAACAGCTGGTGAGATAGATGAGATAGAATTTGCAAGATAATGTATATATAGCAATAATAAATGTATGTGTGTTTTATTAGTACCGATACCTAAACACAACACAGACCAAGAACATCTAAACAAACTGAAAACAGGATGTGATGTCACAAGATGCAACCCTAAAAAGGACTAAATGCTCAAGAATGGCCGTTTCTCAATACGCGTTCTTAAGCGATCTTGCGTCCTTGTGTTCTCACTCTACGTCATCATTAACCGTCGAAGTTCAATTCCAATACTCAAGAACGCAAGTACAGAGGACGCATGGAAGTGCCCGGATGTGTTCTTGATATCGAGGATGCATCGAATGCAGACTTGAGAGAATCTAACCATTAGAAATCCCAGAAGACGCTGTGGGCGGACGACGTACGGAAGCCTGTAAGCTTTTAAACTTCTCACTGCAAGCCTGTAAATACGCGACGGCTCGTGAAAGTAAACATTGTAATTTTGTTTTGCATAATTTTAATAAAGTGATAAAGACCTGGGAAAAAGCCTGTCATACTTTTTATTGGTATATTTTTTAACATTGATCATTTTAACTGACAAAATATAGCAACATTAAATATACATGTCTAAGCCTAATCATTTTTACAAATACATATGGTAAAATAAAAAGAATAATATAAATACTATGAAAGTATTGTCTATAATAATCTGAAATAAATATTTTAATAATGACATTAGTTTGTGATGTTATGTGTTATTTATTGTGTATCGCTCCCTATAACGTGCTGGGACGGTCAGTTGAGTGGCAAGCAGCACATCTATCTCAATTCTCACAAAGATGCGTTCTGTGTTCTCACGTCCTTCCGAGTTCGTTCTTTCAAGGTAGCCTGGCAAGACCGGTCTCCACGAGAACACAAGTCCGTTCTTTGCATTTTTGGAATTGAGAAACAGCCAATGAGGGACGCCGTTGTTGGAGGGTTAAATCACTTCAGACGTTTGTTCTATTTGACCGTAACTGCCCTGCAAAGTGGACATCACAGGATATTCCACCATGATTCCAGTTCGAAGGGAGTGTATATGTTCCATTCAAAGGGCATTAAAGTGTGAGAGACTTGAATTTAAATTTTATTTATTTACAGAGGTATATTATGTCACACTTCACACTTCTCTAGTAAGTTTGTCTGTGTGTGAAGACTCTGCAGGCCGTGGCATAGCACAAATCCATGAATGAATGTTCCGAAGTGAAGTAAACTCAACGGATTTCCCATGCTCAGGGAGTAGGGAGCAAAGAACGCTGTGTAGGGACCATGCCAATCGGAACACAGTTCATGCATGGAGCTCTCTTCTAACGAGCTGGTTATCTGAATCAGTTGTGTTAAATAAGAGAGACATGCAAAATATGCAGAGCGGTGGTGCACGAGGACTGGAATTGAGAACCACTGTTCTAAGGTGTGCAATCTGATCTACAGCTTACAGCAGCAAAAGAATCAACACCCACAACAACATTGACCAAGCAAATAAATATAGTAAACAACTTCTGATTGTGATCTAATGTGGATTTTGGTCACATAATAATGCAGAAATACATTGTAGCTTTTTATAAAAGGCCAAACACTACACCGAATTAGCATTTCTCATGTAAATGTCCTTTATTATAATAAACAAAATCACACAAAAATTAAAAACGTCATACTGTCGCAATTGTATGTTTATTTGAATCATGGATGTTTATGGCGGGTCTCAGAAGACAGGCAGATCTAAGAATCTTTGATGCTCTTTCACACTCATCAAATCACATAACTTAATGGAAAATGAATAAAAATCATTATTCTTTCTAAAAAATTAAGCAACATGAAAACTGAAATATTTCTCCAAACATGCATTGTTTTTGGACTAAATACCCTAATGCATGTTATGTAGCGAAGCCCTGTAACCAGTGTTATCAATTGGATCAACTGGGGATCGTGTTAACTGGTGATGTGCACACACAGCAATTGTTTCAGCTATACACCAGTGGCGGTGTACTGTATGTGATACATATCATATGCCAAATTATAACCAGCATACTGGTTATATACATATAGTGTAAACAGTAATGTGGAGTTTAGCTCAAGTATGTGTGACCCTGAATGACAGACTCGTGGGACAATGGTAAATACAGAACACAGGTAACTGACTGCTGTTGTGTGTTAAGTGTTTATGTACATATGTCCGTACAGAGGGGAGTTGAATATAGAGGAACAGAGTGTATTACATAAATAACAAGGCTAAAGTGCTGACATGGGTTGATTTATCTCATCTGCTTGGACTTACACAACCACATGCCTGTCGTGCAGAGATGTTTTAGTATAACACTTTGCACATGCACAAAACCACATTACTCAAACTAAACATAGTTATCTACATTATATCAAAAACTGATAGATGACCACATTTTTAAGATGATGAAGAATACATGTATTGCTGAACAAGGGAACTGGAGAAGATAAATCTATGTGTAAGCATCTGTCATACATTTCATTCAGTGTGACTTATATTGTACTGAAAGTATTTTTTAATCAGTTCATGCATTCCGTGGAAATCAAACCCATGACCTCAGCGTTGCTAGAGCCATACTCTACTATTTGAGTTACAGGAATACAGGTGAATAAAGGTGGAACAAATAACAACCTGAAGTCTTTGAACAGTGGCATGATCTCAGTTTGCAAGGTAAAATATATCACAGCCATGAAACAGGTCCCAGATATTCTAAATTCACATACTTTGTTTCTCCAAAAAACAATGCTATAGACAGTTATTCTACTTTGAAATCTGTGCACATCGAAATGTCTGTTTTTGTTTTGGTCTGTGTAGTTTCACTCACTGCCAGTTTACCCAATAGTATTGACACTTCGGGTTGCCAGTTAGAAGAAAACAAAGCATATTGCAGCCATGGTAGCCAGCAAACGATCCTGGTCAGAGGTTGCAGATTCTACCCGATCTAAAAAGCCTCGGCATCCATCTAAAAGCCGTACGACCAGAGGCATATAAAAACACGGATAAATAAACTCATCAACATGCAGTGTAAGGCTCATCGCCTTACATTGACAACTGCGCTTGTTCTTGTTGCGTGTCCTTAATCTGGCAACCCGCGTGAGTGTCAAGTCTGAGGAGGAAGGGCGGGAGACACAACACTCTCCAATATTTTGAATTTGGAATGCAGTACCTATTTCAACAGCTAGCTGTCAATATTACATACTGCACCTTTAAGTGCCTACGTGCAACAGAGATGATGGGCAAGCCCAACCCTCCCTATCTCTCCTCTATTCTCTCCAAATCACTTCCTCTCTCCCCTCTAGTCAGATAAGAGAATGACTGCAGCCTTTAGGGAAGGGTGTTCAATTTTTTCACTGTGAAAACCTGAGCCTTACTGTCACATTTAACCAATGTAATTGACTAAATTTGTACAAAAATATGCCAGTTCTGACAAACAAACACACAAAAAATAAATAAACAAATGGCACAGGAGTCATAAATGCTGTCAATAGCCATTTAAATGTTATTATGACTATTCATTATTCATATTCTATCCAAGATTTCACATTTTTATACCATTTATTGGGTGAAATATACATTTTAATTAGATTTAAACAATTACAACTTCTTTAGGGCTACAATACTGATTTCCATATTCAATTTTGATTCACAAGTCCTTGATTCAATTCAGTATTGATTAATTTGGCATTTTTTTTCGTTCCTATGTGACTATGTCACATAGACTTGTGCTCCACAGAACTATCAATATTAACATCCATCCTTCACTTTCATTTTCTAGCAGATGAGGCAGCATGGTCTCATTGTTTAAACATAGGTATTAGTACATATCATTTACAGGTATGAAACATACATTTTTGTATGTTTTGATTGATGCTGAAACTGAATTTGGATGTATTGAAACATCTACAACATAAACATTATTACGTATTTAACAGTTAAAGAAATGTTAAATATTTACAAATCTTTTATATCATAAATATATTTGTATAAAATGTCACAATCTGTGATGAAGCAGGCAAGAGCCAATGAGTGTTTGATATCACTGTCCTGTCATAAAGCTTCTTAGGGCACCAATTTCTCAATTTGTAACGAATGCAGGATTTGACGTTTATGATCGCTGTTATGAATGGGAATGAAGAGCGCTAAATAACGGCAAACAGCAAACAAAATTAATATTACTTGACAAGTAAACGAATACAGATGACATTAGTTTGTGATGTTATGTGTTATTTATTGTGTATCGCTCCCTATAACGTGCTGGGACGGTCAGTTGAGTGGCAAGATCACAGCACATCTCAATTCTCACAAAGATGCGTTCTGTGTTCTCACGTCCTTCCGAGTTCGTTCTTTCAAGGTAGCCTGGCAAGACCGGTCTCCACGAGAACACAAGTCCGTTCTTTGTGTTCGTGGAATTGAGAAACGGCCAATACCTGGTTCTTCTTGTCACAGGAACTATGTTGCTCATTACAGTTCTGTACAGTTCAGTTTTGACTCAACACATTTTATAAGTTCTTTGTCAGTTATAAGCTAGTAAAAAAAAATTCCACAATATGTCCACATATACAAATGCATTTAATAAGTTTGCAAAAAAAAGCCATCACAAAAGCCATCCAATTAGGTTGTGACCATATCCTTGTGCTTTTTGTTTTGTATCTTAATGTTTGGTGTTAAAAATGACAGTGTGAGTGCTAAGCGAACAGGACTAAATATATCGTCTTCTCTTTTGGTCTGGACCAAAAGAATCAAACTAAAGATGTAAACACATCCTGAATCTCATCTCACTTATTGAATCAGAACACAAAATGTATCTGACCCATTTGAATTCTACACAGAATATTCTATTTTAAATTGCTATGGTGAAGGTCAAACCTCGCAAAACCTAGACAAACAGCACTAATGAGTAGAAAAGGATACAATACTGGTGCCATAAATTACAAGCTTTTAAAACTACACATCAATATTATCAACATCTCTAAAAAATTATCAGTTTTACTCTAGTAACAGTCCTGGCAATCATCTTACAGATGTGCAGGGTTAATTGTTTATTGATTGTCTACAACTAATAATAAAATAATAGCAATAGGTATATGTGCCAACCCACGATGGTGTCTATCTGGTTTAACAATACACAATTACTTTATTTTTCTCCTAGTCTCACAGGCATTTTACATGAGCATGTGGTTGGCAGCTTATTGACTGAATTCCCCAGTGGGGATGACTCCATTGGCTAAACAGAAACAGATAGATGGACATAGAGGGAGAGAAAGAAAGACAGGGATGGACATTAATGATCTTACAGAACAGCAATCAGGAATCAGTGAAGTCACTAATTGAATACTTGTACAATAACTGTTTTTAAGCACAAAAAAAAAACAATCTAAGCAAGCTTCCTGTGTAATACAACAATCAACCAATCCCTAGAGATGTAAATGATGCCTCAAGGTCTTAACAGTGTCTTGAGCATCTAATGAGTATAAGACAGATATGTGGCAGAATTTATGCAGCGTACCTGAGAACAAAGTGCATGTATTCTCAAGATGACTGATTAGGTCTCTAAAAGAAAAGATTCTTTAATTCTGTCCTTAATAAATTTTGTAATTGTGTCTCTTCAGACTTGGATTAAACAGCTTGATTCATAGATCGTTATTACCTTTTTGGAGTTTGAAAGTTTTTGTCAAATGGAGTAAGTGCATGGACATAAAACTCTCAGGTTCCGTTAAACATTTTTAATTTGTGTTTTGAAGATGAAGGAAAGTCGTATTGGTTTGGAATGACATGAGGTTGAGAAATTGATGACAATTTTGGATGAATTATCCCTTCATCCTATTTGGGTGAATTATCCCTTTAGTACATGTTCCACTGGTGTGCAATTTGAGACTGATATACCTATCATTCACAAAGTACAAATTATATTTTTGCAGAAAAAATTTCAAATGAATCTAGTTCTCAGTATTATACAGTAAAGCCGTATTCACACTAAGACCAAAATCTTCACTGCTCTACCTCACCAAAGCACAAACACAGAATATGACTTTTCCTAAAAATAGGGGAGTAGTCAGCTGTGCAGAAGACAGACAGTACTGTGTGGTCTTCACTACTCAGCAGTTGTGTCAGCAATGACAGAGAGAAAACCTGTTCCTTGACATCATTTCCACTTTTAAAATAACCACTGTTACATGGAAAAGCCATTTTGGAAACCAAGTTAAAGTCTAAATCTTATTTAACCACCCTTCATTCAGTGTAACCAGACACTATCTGCACAGGTATAGTGGTGCACCATGTGCATTTAAATTATATTATTGTCATTCTTTTCAGTGCAAACATGTCACCTTTCTATGTAAATTAACCTTATTATAGACTGTGCCTTATTTAAAGGGATATTTCACCCAAAAATTTAAATTAGCCCATGATTTACTCACCCTCAGGGTATCCTAGGCGTATCTGACATTCCTCTTTCAGACGAATCCAATCTGAGTTATATTACAAAATCGCCCTGGCTCTTCCAAGCTGTATAATATAATGGCAGTGAATGGTGCCCCTGTTTTTGAAGCCGAAAAAAGTGCATCCATCAATCATAAAACTATTCCACACTGCTTCGGGGTGTTAATAAAGGCCTTCTGAAGCTAAACGATGCATTAGTGTAAGAAAAATATCGATTTAAAAAAATTTATAAACTGTAATCTCCAGCTTCCGGTCGCTCAAGCAGGCATGTTCACGACAAGGCGTTCGAGCGTATGACGTAGGCGTAGCGGAAGGCGCAATGTAAGCTCCGGGGTGAAGAGTGTAGTCTCGTGAGGGTAAGCTCCGTGGAGAAGAGTGTAGTCTTGCGAGAACCAAGTTTTGTTTACAGCACAGGGAAACCACGAGAACTACATTTGTAGTTTGTGCCGCCGCTGCCGCTGCAGCCTCCTCCATCTCGCGGAGTTCCTGGTCGGTACTCTGGTTCAAACACACAGTGGGAATTTCTGACTCTGCAACTCTGCAGTTCCACAGTGTCCATTATGCCTCCTCACGCCATGTCCGCCACACCAGAGTCTTCAGCCATCATGGCCGCCACACCAGAGTCTTCAGCCATCATGCCTGCCACCAGATCCATCTCGGGGTGGGAAAGACTAGCATCCAGTGTGGCAGATCCACTGCTGATGTCAGCGTGAGCAGCAAGCATCTCAAGGCCTGCGCTCTCAAACCCACCAGCCCCTGAACACAATCCAGTGTCGGCTTCAGCCCATGAGCCTGCTCCAGAATCCACTCCTGCCAACAAACTTGCTCCTGAGTCCGCTCCAGAGTTTCAGCCCAATCCTGGGACCGCTAAAACCTCAACTCAAAGAAGGAGGCTGTGGAAAAAGAAACGGTACTCGATGGCTTTAGCCCCTGACAAGAGTCCAGTTTCAGATATACCCTGACAGTCGAAGTAGCCATTCCTGAATCGAATGTCCCCAGTTTCGGTATCTCGGCCAAGGAGCCCGTACTGATTCCCTGTCCTCCTGTGTTCTGCATTCCTGTCTTCTGCATCTCGGCCAAGGAGGCTGTCAGTATCTCCCGTGCTACTAAGTCACTCGTCTCAGCCCCAGAGGGCAACTGGATCTCAAGTTCACCCTGCTCATTATGGCCATAACTAGCCCCCTTATCATGGCCACAGTGGCTGTTCACTACTCCTATGCTCATATCTCCTGCGACACGGCCATGGAGGCCTGTTACAAAAATGCCCGTTCTCTCAGACATGGCCACGGAGGCTGTTCCAGCGCCGCTCACTCTTCCAGACACAGCCACGGAGGTCATCCCCGAGATGCTCGTTCCTGCACAAATGGCACCTACCCAGCTCCCTGAGCTACCGGCACCTCCCTGGCACCCTGCAGTGACAGCTCCTTCCTGGCTACTCGAGCTATCGGCACCTCCCTGGCTCCCTGTACTGTCAGCACCTCCCTGGCTACTCAAGCTACTGGCACCTCCCTGACTTCCTGAGCCTCCAACTCCTCCCTGGTGCCCAATGCAAATAGCGCCGCCCTGGAGGCTTCCTAGCCTGCCGGCACAACCCTGGTCAACTGCCCGTTACCTACCACGATTCCAGGATGCCCGACCTCCCTCCCTCCCTGGTTGGATTATTTTTGGCGCGAGGTCGCACCTTCTGGAAGGGGCGAGTAATGTCAAGGTTATGTTCTGTTTGGTCTTAGTTTTCATTGTGTTTGGTTGCTCTTTGCCTGTTTAACCAACTTTCCCAATGTGTTTGAATGATTGACCCCAATTCACCCGTGTCTTGTTAATTAACCCATTAGATTTTTTGTTTGCCCTGTATATTTAAGCCCTGTCTTTTGTTCTGTTTGATGTCTTGTGTTAACGTTGCTACCTGGATGAACAATACCTAATTTTCCTATGTAAGCCATTTTGGGCATCGGCCATTTTGAGTGTTGTAGTAAAATGCTGTATCAACAAATGCCTTTAACAGAGGTCTCCAACCCTGCTACTATACTGCTGAGTTCAGCTTCAACCCTAATCAAACACACCTGAACCAGCTAATCAAGGTGTTTAGGTAGAGATTGTCTTACTATAGGGAGATTAGAGGGCCTGTATTACTTACTATTGGAGAAAGTGTAACGGTCAACTTGGATCACGTGTGCCTTAATAACCAATCACAATACAGCCTTGACGTCATTGAATTCCAGTCAGAGTTGTGCGACACTCAATCGCCGTTTACGAATACCATAGGAATGAATGAGAAATGCCGTAAGCTGTATGCCACCTGTCGCAAAAAGTCAGTGACTTATCTTATAAAACGTAATTTTTTCTGTGTAAACTCTAAAAAATAGTTCAATCCAAAAGTATTGCTTAGTGTAAAACATGTTGGAGATTAGCTGATAGGCTGTTGCTTCATTAAATTATAAGCTGTTTCCTCTAAAAAGCTGTTTATTCAGCGTAGTGAAGCCTCTCCTCCATGGACATCCATTCAAAAAAATGGCCTCTGGTCTCCTTTCCCACGTACCGGCAAACCGGAAGTGTTAGCATTAGCCGTTACGCTTTTTTGGCTAAAGGTTGCAGGCTTGCCTTCTAGTGGCTTTGGTTTAGGGCTACTTAATTACAGACAGGAGTGTTGAAGCAGGATTGGAACTTAAGTCTGCAGGAAGGTAACTCTTCAGGAGCAGGGTTGGAGAAGCCTGGTCATTACCGAGTAATTAAAGACAGCTCCGTAGCTCTTCATTTTACCTCCGTTGTGCTTGGCCCCTTAATTGCTTAATTGCTATATTTATTATTATTATTATTATTGATATTTTAAAAGCCATTTTCTATAATTAAAAAAATGCTTTTTGTATTTCTATGTAACACAGAAAGTTTACAGAAAATAACAGAACAATGTAGGCCTAATGTAGGCTAAGAAGTTTCCTCCTTTGTTAAACTGCTTGTTTTTCCTCATTTTAAACCATCTGCTTAATGATTTTTCTTTCATATTCAACATTATTATTGACAACTCTTACATTATTGACAAACTATTTTCCTGTTTGACATTGTAAAGCTGCTTTGACACAATCAGTATTGTATAAAGTGCTATACAAATAAACGTGACTTGACAACAATGCAGATTACATTATAGCTGTGTGCTGTAGTTGGGTAATCATTTAGCTTATAATAATTCTAATAATAATAATGAAAGTGAAAGTGACGTGACATGTGGCCAAGTATGGTTACCCATACTAGGAATTAGTCCTCTGCATTTAACCCATCCTAAGTGCACACACAGCAGTGAACACACACACACCATGAACACACATCCGGAGCAGTGGGCAGCCATTTATGCTGCGGCGCCCGGGGAGCAGTTGGGGGTTCGGTGCCTTGTTCAAGGGCACCTCAGTCGTGGTATTGAAGATGGAAGAGAGCGCTGTACATTCACTCCCCCCACCTACAATTCCTGCTGGACTTTTTTCCTTTACCTTATCATAATAATAATAACAACAACAACAATAACTGAAAACCATTGCCTAAACATTGCCCACTGCATGGGAGCAGTTAAATATTTTGCTACTGATTTTTTGATGTTTCATGAAGGGAAAAATATATAATCCAGAAATATTGTGCTTTATATCATGATTCTAACAAAGACGACGTTTGAGAATACTGGTGTAATTTCAGTTAAAATTTCTGCCTAAAATGGATCTTTTCTAGTATTGATTTTTACACACTTTTGTTAATGACATCTGAAGATCCCAATACAAAATCAATTATATACAAGGAGAACAAACAACACATATGGTAAAAATGAACTACAGTGTACACCTTCTAAAGCTGTGGTGTTTAATGTATAGTGATTCTGATACACAGCAGCTGATTTCTCTCCAATTGCAGTCCCTCACATTTTAATGATTTGTAGTCATAAGCATTTATGAGAATAGTTGATGATGTTTCTACAAGCTGAGAATGAACCTGCAGCCTGATTCTGCTTCATATATCAGCGACTGCATTGTTTAGATGTTCACTGATAAGTCTTTCTCTAATGTTAAGTCTTTCTCTAAATCTAATGTTATGAAACAATGAGAGAGGGTGTTCATTAATAACACAGAGAGGATTTTGACAGCATTACTGGGACAAGAGCACAATAAGAGAGAAACTCTCTTCAGCCACAGGGCTCTTTAAACAGTTATACTATTCTGTAATTTGTTCTATGGCCCTACATTGGTGTGGCTGACTCAAAGAAAGTAAAAGAGAAAGAGTGTAGGGGAGTAACAGGGACAAATCAATTAAACAAAACATAAATAATAAAAAGAAAAAAAAAATCAGACTGTTGGAGGATTACAATGGTTAAAAACATATTTAGTAAAACACAGGACAGGCCTGCTTTACACATTGTTATTCACTAAATTAACACAAGAAAGAACATTTAATAATTTTTATTTCCATGTTCCTGTATTTGTAATACGATATGTAAGGAATAACTGACTAAGGGCCATTGAATTATTGAAAAATAATGCACACCCGAGGTGGTAATGCATGTAACCATGGTTACAAACCATCAAGACATTGTTCAGATGTTTGTTTGTTTTTTTGAGACAGTTGTCAGGTTTTTGTCCTTAAAGGGGTCCTATTATGCTTTTTCACTTTTTCAACTTTAGTTAGTCTGTAATGTTGCTGTTTGAGCATAAAAAAGATCTGCAAAGTTACAAAGCTCAAAGTCCAATTCAAAAGGAGATATTTCATTTAACAGAAATCACTTTTCAAAAACTACAACGAACGACTCATTTGGACTACAACGCATATTTTCCGGGATTTGTGATATCACAAAGATCGACGAATGGGACGAGACCTGGTTGAGCTGCACTAAAGAAGGCAATAAGTGTTATCACTATGTTGGAGACGCACTAGTTTTCACAAGGCAGACGAACTTAGAGTGGTTACAATCATCCGGGTTTAAATCGTGCTCAAATTTATTTGATTTTGACACAATATTTACACTGAAGCTTGCAGTGGTAAGGGGCATGTCATTTCCAGACCAGGCGCCGAGTGGTGCCAATCACAACGAGAGCCTGTTCTAGTACACCCACAAAACAAAATCAAGACTTTGTAAAAGAGCATAATAGGACCCCTTTAAAATGCTCTTGTGCGTAAGTGTGTAATATCTCACGCATCTCATCCCAAGCCTCCGTTGCTAATTTCAAAACTGTCATTTTACAGCTAATAACAGTCTTGAGTCATTGATATGCAGACTACTGCAGTTATTAGAGAGAGAAAGAGAGAGAGAGAGAGAGAGAGATAGAGAGAGAGAGAGAGTGAGAGAGAGATTAAGCATATGTGAATTATCTGAGTCTATGCATCTTTTAGCAGTGTGCAGCAGCAGCATCTCTCCTAATAGTGAAACTGCAAAGTTTGCTTCAAGAACAGCGATGTTACCTCTCCTCCATACTGAGCAATGCCATTTAGCTTTTCAGTTGCAAACAAAATCACCGAAAAATTAAATCACATGGCAGCACTGACAACAAGTTGGTGTGCGCTATGTCTGTACTATATAGAGAGAGAGTTGGAGAAAGAAACTACGATTTGCATCGATAATAAAAGATAATTTAGCTGGGAAAACATGGAAATTGTCTTTTTTAGGGCCTAAGCCCATAAAGGGCTATTGTTTTTCTAAGGACGTTTTTAATCCATTATTATTATTTTTTTAACTATCCAGGGAATTTTGGTGCCCTTAACATGCTCAAAAACTCTTGAAAATTGGCACACACGTTGGAATCTGCGGCCATCAGGGCCGGGTAGAATGTCACATGGGAGGTCATGGGGGGTCGTGGTACAACCTTTTATAAGGCCGTTTTCAACAAGCTTTGTAGCACACACCATTTCACCTAGTCACCAAAATTAATTCATACATGGTTCTCATCAGGCCGAATTTGATATGGAATTTGGTATACTGTCCTAGGGTTTTCATCCGATCGCCACCAAATGTGAATAACATGATCTCAAGACATTGAGGATGCTAAATTGTGAAGGAATTTTTGATATCTCAAATGGCGAGGCAACACATTTACTTAACACATAATTAAAAATAGGCCGATCACATAGATGTGACAATTATGAGTAAGTTATAAGGCCACCAACTGGCAGCAGGAAGTATCACACCCTCTTATTTTTACTCTTATTTTTGAAATTCATCAGAATAATGTCAAAACAGTCAATGTAAAACTGCAAAAGGCATTCTTGATATCTTAAATACTGTTGCCATGGCAAGACTAAAAACTTTAATTTTCTTCTCCTATATACTCCTCCAATTGCTCTCATACAATTTACACCAAACTCTGTCTACAAGATGCCAATACAATCAGGAACCTGAATTGTGAAAGGTTTTTATAACTCAAACAATGTTACCATGCCAATTTATTAAAGCAATGGCAAAAAGGAAACAGGAATTGTCTTCTAGCCTATCTTTAAAGTGCATTGTTCAAAATGCTCAGTTTTGAAGAACATGTCATTCTGAGGAAACATGCTTAGTTTCATGAATTTCTGATGCTCTGAACAGCAAATCAGAGGTGGACACAAATCCATTACTTGAGTGAAAGTACAGATACCGCTGGTCAAATATTTCTATATTACAACTGAAAGTTGTAAAGACAGATTTTTACTTAAGTAAAAGTACAGAAGTACTTGCTTTTAAAAGTACTTAAGTACCAAAAGTAAATTTCCTTTTTTTATGTCAGGGCTCAACGCTAAGGATTTTTTTTTACTTTACTTGCTCTGCCCACATTTTCACTGGCCCTGCCACAAAATAATTTAAATAAATCAAAAATAAATAAATAGTTGCCTTTATCATTTTTGATCCATGTTATCTTGTATTCTAATAAATAAGCTTATATGACACCAATATTTTATATACAATTTCAATTTTACAATCCTCGATTTCAATTTTAACCAAAACTGCTAGCCTGACAAATATAAAGTTCAATCATTATTAAAGACAAGTGAACAGTCAGTAAATAAGAACAAATGAAAAAATTACAAGCAATAACACCACTGAATATACAGAACAAAGATACAAATGAAATGATTTAGGATTTTATGTTTGTAGGTGTTCAGGTACAGAAATTGAATAATCACATGTAAAATAACATTGCATATTCTTCACTGTTTTGCACCTTGATTTTTCATATCCATTTGAAATGAGTGGTAACCACTGCATTTTAATCATGAATCGATCCAAAAAAAAAAAACATTATACACACTTGTAGCATGTGCAATGTTTGATTTAAA
>NW_015649134.1:300344-301076 GCF_001515625.1 Sinocyclocheilus rhinocerous | reverse complement strand
AAAAAACACATTCTTTTCCACATACTGTACATTATTGTTTCTCCTCTATGCCCCGCCTTTCTGAAACGCGTCGATTTTTACAAAGCTCATCGTTCTGAAAAGCGAGGTGTTGCTGATTGGCCAGCTATCCAGTGCGTTGTGATTGGCTGAATACCTCAAGCGTGTGACGGAAATGTTACGCCCCTTACCATACTGTGATGCCGTGTCCCGGCACGATGAGACAACACCAATAAAACCCATTACAAAGGAGGCATTTGTTGCATCCAGTGGGGACTGATTATGTAAATTAATCTCAGTTTACTTTCCTATTACCTGCGAGTGTCGCTGTTGGACGGTGTTATTCCTGCTTCCTGTTTGCAGTGCTGCTGGTTTGTGATTGTAGCTTCGTGTAGCTCTGTTTTTCTGTAAAATCTCTATTACTCTCTGTTGTTTAAAGTGAGATGCAACTAGCTCAGGGAGTCCTGTACATTGTTCAGTTCCGGTAACAGAGCCTCCGCAGCAGGGCAACGTGGTGACTGTGAGGCGGCATAGTCGCGGGTCTACAATCTGTATTGTTAAAAGCGCTATATAAATAAAGGTGACTTGACTTGACTTGACTGATTATAATGACTTATACTGTCTTTTTACGCGCTGTGTTGAGTATCGCGCAGCGTAAACATAAAACCATGTCTGCATTTGTGATCGGAGAAACGACAAACAACAAGCGCTACTCTACACTGCTCAAAACTCGCG
>NW_015649134.1:297318-298841 GCF_001515625.1 Sinocyclocheilus rhinocerous | reverse complement strand
AGGCTGTGAGTCAGAAGCGCCAGACTGTCCTTGCAAAGTTGGAACTGCCCCACTTTATAGAAACAGCCTTTGTGCACAGACGCATTGTAGGCTACTCTGCAGGTTCAGGAAAACAGTCCTCCATAAAATGCGCTGCACACATCTTTGGGTTGAATATTTGGGTTGAACTTTTCTGGAACAATGTTGTAAATACAACTTAACCACTGATTTCTAATCTTGTCATCTTTTGGAAACAGTAGTGGAAACAAAGTAGTTTCGCTTTCACAACGAAACACACAGCGTCACACACGGCAGGCTTGAGTGAGCGGAGGCCGGCGGGCTAGAGTGAGCAAAGGAGCAGCCAGCGTCGAAAATTCGACAAAGGAGGCAAAAACAGAATGGTCTGACTTTAGCTTTGTGAAATTATGCTACATAAAACACCTGCATGAAACGGAAACAGCAGACGGGCTGAATGAGACGCAGATTCACTCTCTGACAGCTGGTGGCACTTATGGAACAGCAGCGTTTACTAGGTTACTGCTGTACACAAAGCAGTGCTGTGCATATTAGCACTACTTTAAAATGCATTATACCGAGCCAAAATGAAAAGAAAATGCCATGTAAACTTTTCCGAAAACAGTCAGTTCCCCTCAGAAACACATCCATATAAAATTCTATATTTAGAATTTTCTTCCTGTATTTCATGCATCGTGAACAGTGATCTTGTTCAGTCTACTACTGTATTTTCTCCTCTTTGCATTCATCTTCAGTGTTGCTTGCCTCTGGCCTCTACAGACTAAATATAATAATAACATAATATTTTCCACAACATTTTGAAAAAAATTATTGCGATGCAGTTTGTGTGCAAGCACGGAACAGAGACAGTTGAAATAAAACACAAAATGCCCGGTCGATCAGTGCATCTCTACTCCACTGTATAAATTAAATATAGATTAATCATTGTTAAAGCTACAAAGTTATTTGCCAAGACGGGTATTTTGACACATTTTTTGTATATTTGTCCGCACTGTACACACAGAACACAGCGCGCGAGTACTGAATGGAGTTGTCTTTCGCGCCTTGCTTGGAATGCTTTTAAAGTGCTTGATTTTTTAATTAGTAAGGCTTAAAAACAGATGCAAATGATAAACTTTTTGTGACGACGCGGCAGTGGCCCGATCGGGCAAGGGACAGATCCGTCAACTGTCCCGAGTGTCTTTCACGATAGCCCCGGGTCACCGGCCAGTCCTTATTGTCGAGCCCTGTATGTCAACGGACTTGTAGCATTTGGACCAATCAGACACACAACTATTTGTTATATTTAACAAATAATATCTAATGCCCCCTCACCTAACCAAAGGGCCAACTATGAGGGTCTATGGACCCTTCCCCCGAAATGCAACTAACACCTTAAAAGGGCAGAACAGGCCTCTGGTTCCATGGCAACCAAAGACAAACCATCTGATAACACTAGTTTTATTGCTCAAAGGAATGCGGGCAGAGCAACTCTCTCATTTTCCTCATAGGAAAGACACATAATGCCA
>NW_015649134.1:294947-295074 GCF_001515625.1 Sinocyclocheilus rhinocerous | reverse complement strand
TTAGTATCTATAGTATCTATGAATTCATCTTCTGATGATCTAAACGAGAGTGTATATTATATGTTGGTACATATTAGTGTTCTGAGAATCTTTAGTAATTTCGATTCAAGTTCCATATGCAAATTAC
>NW_015649134.1:290092-294571 GCF_001515625.1 Sinocyclocheilus rhinocerous | reverse complement strand
AACAGGCGGGACGTGCAAGTATCAAACTTAGTCTTATTAATTGATACATTAAGTATCATTTGCACCTTTTACAAAGGTGTGTTTGAACTAAGAAACTGATGTTTCCTTCAGGCTGTAGATCTGCTGAATATCAAATTGAACTATAGCTTCCCGTTTTTATTTCTCTTCTTTTTACTGCTTAAGCTTTAACCCTTTTTCCGATGCCAACTGTATGCGTGTGTGGGTGCAACACAACTGTAGCTGTATAACTTTATAACTTTACAACAGCAACACTGCTTTAACAAAAAAGCAAAATAGCAAGATTTATTTGACATCAAAACAAAAATGTCAAAAATGCTCTCTAATCACTCTTGTGGTACTTTGATGTCATACACAGAATGGTCTGTGCAGTGCTGCTTCAAGTCAAAAACCTATTGTTTTTTGTTAGGAGATGCACAACAGTTCTTCTGTGGCTTTATAGGTAATATTTTTGTTTACACAATTTTGCAAAATTAGACAATATTGTGGTGTCTAATATATACCACAATATTAACTTATTATTATTAAATTATAATAAATATCACATATTTATTTTTTAAATAAATATCACATTTGCAACTGGTCAGTGTTCAAAAAATGCTGGGAAATCACTTCACATAACCCTACAAGAGTGATTACTGAGAGGCTATCTAAAAAAAAAGGCCACGTTTAAGAGAAGAAAAAAAATCACCCATTGTCTTTCAAAGCTGCTACATAGTAACGACTTTCTACTTCGAGGACATTGATAGAAATGTAGTGAAGTTAAAGTCATAAGTTTCAAGAAAAAAATAATACTCAAGAAAAGTACAGCTACTCAAAAAGTGTACTTAAGTACAGTAGTCAATTAAATGTACTTCTGATGTTCTATGTCTGCTGTGCTCACTTTTTGAGTTTACGATTAATGAGGAATATTTTAGATTACTTACATATGCAGATGACATGGCCTTAGTTGGCCTATTGGATAAAAGAAATTCCTCACATGATGTTGTCTATCTGGCTCACACTAAGACATTTAAAAGCTGGTGTTGCTTTGGTCAATTAGAAATCAATGTCGCTGAGACAAAATAATTAATTATGTGTACAAAACTAGATATGACAATCCAGCCAATTTCACTTAAGGGCAAACAAGTTGAAATTGTGCAAACTTTTAACAAAAAATAAAGCATCAGCAAGGGCAGACATTTCCCAATAGCACAGCAGTAATGACTTTATGAACTTCTTTACTTCCAAGATCGATACTATTAGAGATAAAATTATAACCATGTAGCCATCAGCTACAGCACTGCATCCGACAGTGCACTATAGATTCCCTGAGAAACAATTCCATTCATTCTCTGCTATAGGACAGCAAAAATTTTATAAACTTGTTAAATCATCTAAACCAACAACATGTTAGATCATATTCCATCTAAGCTACTAAAAGAGGTGCTTACAGAAGTCATAGATCCTCTTCTGAATAACATTAATTCATCATTGTCATTAGGATATGTCCCAAAAACCTTCAAACTGGCTGTTATTAAGCCTCTCATTAAAAAAAACATCCTGATCCTGGAGAATTAGTTAATTACAGACCAATTGTTACAGTCTCTCTAAAGGAAGGCGAAGAAGATGAGGATAATCCACAATGAAAGTCTTTAATAGTATAATCCACATAGACTCGGGCAAGGATACAACTCAGGGTAGTCGTCACATCAAACAATCACCGACAAACTACAGAACAGAAGGAAGACTTTAAGTACTGCAGCTGATGAGGGGAAAACAGGTGAAGGGAGTTAACTAATAATGACTAACAAGCAAATTAATCAAAAACCATGGAAACTAATAGACAAGGGGACTCAGGGAAATGTGGAGGCAGAAACGGAACCAAAACAGAACATAACCATGACACCAATCTCAAATCTACCTTTTCTGTCAAAGAAACTAGAAAAGGTAGTCTCTTTACAACTATGTTTCTTAGAGAAAAAGGTTTCTCAGAGGTATCTGTGAGGATTTCCAGTCAGGATTTAGACTGTATAATAGTACAGACAGGGCTCTCATCAGAGTTACAAATTACCTGCTCTTATCATCCGATTGTGGTTGTATCTCTCTATTAGTGCTACTGAATCTTAGAACTGCATTTGACACTATTGACCACAACATTCTTTTGAATAGACTAGAAAATTATGTTGGCATTAGTGGAATTGCATTGGTATGGCTCAAATCATGCTTATCTAACCGTTATCAAAACATAGCAAGGAATGAAGAAATATCATATCGTTCACAAGTGCAGTATGGAGTACCACAAGTCTCAGTATTAGGACCGTAGCTTTTCCATAGCTTTTCCATGCTATCCTTGGGAGATATCATCAGGAAACATGGTGTTAGCTTTCACTGTTATGCTGATGATACTCAGCTCTATATTTCTTCACAGCCCGACGAAACATACCAATTCGCAAAACTAACAGAATGCATAGCTGATATAAAAAAGAGATGACTAGTAATTTCCTACTGCTAAATTCTTAAAAAACAGAGGTGTTAATTTTCAGACCAAAAACCTCTGCATGTAATAACCTAGAACACTGTCTACCACTTGTGCTGTGCTGTCAAATCTTTGTTATCAGTTTGGAACCTAGGTGTGCTATTTGATAGCATTTGTAAAACCACATTTTTACATCTTAAAAATATATCTAAATTACAACCAATGTTCTCAATGTCAAATGTAGAAATTCATGTGTTCATGACCTCAAGGTTAGATTATTGTAATGCTTTATTGGGTGGTTGCTCTGCGTGCTTATTAAACATACTCCAGCTGGTCCAAAATGCAGCAGCTAGAGTTCTTTCTAGAACCCGGAAGTATGATTATATTAACCCGGTTCTGTCAGCACTGCACTGGCTCTCTATTAAACATCGTATACATTTTAATATCTTGCTAATTACTTATAAAGCCCTGAATGGTTTAGCTCCTCAGTACTTAGTACTTGAGCATTATAGTCCTTCACGTCCACTGCAAATTCAAAACTCACGCCATTTGATAATACTTAGAATATCAAAATCAACTGCGGGCAGCAGATCCTTTTCCTATTTAGTGCCCAAACTCTGGAATGATATACCTAGCATTGTTCAGGAAGCAGACACACTCTGTCCTTTAAATCTAGATTAAAGACCCATCTCTTTAACCTGGCATACACATAACACACAATCACTTTTCTATAATTAAAATCCATTAAAGGATTGTTAGGCCTCATTAAGTAGGTCAACTGGAACTGGGAACACTTCCCAAAACACCCGATGTACTCATTACATCGTAAGAAGAATGGCATCTATGCTAATATTAGTCTGTTTTATTCTTATTCTGAGGTCACCGTAGCCACCCAGATCCAGAAGGTATCCAGTCCAGATGGTGGATCAGCACCTAGCGTCTCTAGGTGTCTACCTCTACAGCCCCGAATGTCAGCGGAGACCATGTCAACTAGACAAACCCTAGACACAGATCCCCTGTGAAGACCTCGTCGGTCATCGGCACAAGACCACGAGAACCAGATGAGTCCTCTGCTCAATCTGACGTGTGCTGCAGCCTGGAATTAAACAACACCATGCTGGTTTCATCTGGCCAGAGGAGAACTGGCCCCCTGACTGAGCCTGGTTTCTCTAAACGTTTATTTATCCATTTCTGTCACGGATGGAGTTTTGGTTACTTGCCACTGTCGGCAAGTATTGGGGATACAATTTCTGGCAACATTGACTTGACTGCACTATTTGAAGAGAACTGAACTGAGCTGGACAATGACATCACTGAATTGTAACATTAGTTGACTACTTTAGTTAACATGAACTAATAATGAACAACACTTCTACAGCATTTATTAACCTTAGTTAATGTTAATTTCAACATTTACTAATGCATTATTAAAATCAAAAGTTGTGCTTGTTAACCTTAGTTAATGCACTGTGAACTAACATGAACTAACAATGAACGACTGTATTTTCATTAACTAACATTAACAAAGATTAATAAATACTGTAATGAATGTGTTGTTCATGTTAGTTAATACGTTAACAAACATTAACTAATGGAACCTTATTGTAAAGTGTTACTAAGCAACTAATTAATAGCTAAAATTTGGTCCTTAAAATAAAGTGTTACCCGTTTTTCCTGTTTAACACTGTAAAGCTGCTTTGACACAATCTGTATTTTATAAAGCGCTATATAAATAAAGGTGACTTGACTATTTCCATAGGTAGTTTTCATGCAGATTTGATGTACCCAATATCATTTTCAAAACACTTTCAATAATAACAGCAAAAATACAGTCTATACTGTAGTAATCCATGTGTTACGAATCCTGTCCATGGACTTCCGTTCAATCACCACCAGAGGTCACCCTTCCATTCCATTGACTCTCGCACTACACAAACTGTTGCACTTCACCCGGACTACAGTTCCCATCATCCATTGCACTGATTACACACACACAGTTGATT
>NW_015649134.1:287406-289875 GCF_001515625.1 Sinocyclocheilus rhinocerous | reverse complement strand
CGTGGATTCTTCTATTGCCTACCTCTCTGGACATTGTTCGCCGATCTCAGACCCACGCTAGCTTTTGGATAACTCTTCGTCTTGCCCTCATATACCTGTTTGCCATTGTCTGAACCTTGCCTGTTTTATGACCACGCCTTTAAATAAAAAGCTTGCACATGGATCCGCACGCCTCTCGTCTCGTCGGCTCCGTAACACCATGTGATCACAGTCTTCTAAATTGTTTCACCAGTGGGTATAATGCCCAAAACAAAAAGGAATTTTGTAATGGTTTAATGGAAACTATACGAATTTATGTGATGGTTTCTATTGTTTTTTTCAGCAGGGTAATGATACCCATACTGTGCTGCACATTATTGACAATATTGAGCTGAAGCTTGACTTTGCCAATTTAAAATCGCAAATCAAATCGCAATCGCAATATCTGTAAAAAAAAATCGCAATTTGATATTTTCCCCCAAATCGCACAGCCCTAGTGGGTAGCTTACCTTAAAAGTAACCCAGGCTATCACATGTGGTATGTTAGTTTGGTAACACTTTACCTTTAAGGACTAAATTTTAGCTATTAATTAGTTGCTTATTAGCATGCATATTCCCGATTCTATAGTGTTACTGTTAGTTAGTTTTTTAATGAATGAATGAATGAATAAATCTTTATAATGAATGAATCTTACTGTTGAGTCTGATCTTATCAGTTGTTTTTATTCACAAAAACATGACAAAGCAAAGGTTCCAATGATTTGTTAGATAATCAGACTGATCTGTTCAACTCACAGTTACAGTTGCAGTTACATGCAGGCTAAAAATCTGATTTCATGTGTAAATAAGACAGTAATCACACCCTCTCAGCTCATGAATATGATTATTTTTTCTCCCAGCTCTACTACTGCCAAAAACTAAAAGTTGCTGCAGAAAACCCTGCCTCACACACATAACCACATCTGACCCACAGACCCAAGGATCCTACCACCTCTCTGACATCGTTCTGCAACTTGCCGAGAGCGTTTACAAAAGGCAAAAGAGGGTAAAACACAGCCATCTCTTGAAGTATCTGGCCTCTGCTCCATGAAGCAGAGGTACTGAACAGCTGCAAACTTGAGCTACTGCTGCAGCCCACTGCCAAAACCTGTGCTCAGAGGCTGTACTGGACTGTCCAAGATATTTGCAAGTGATCCAGAAAAACACTTTGTTTCAGAAGTGAGTTTGGATCAACTCTCATATGAAGCTTTATAGTTATACAAACAAAAGTCTGTAAAAGTATCCACAGCCATCTGGACATGGAAATAGGAAGATTAAATGTCCTGTACAGGCTATAAAGGCACAGATCTCTACACAGCCAAGGTAAGGCAGCTTTGAGGTGGCTCTGGTGCCTGCTGTACTACAAAAGTACTAAAATCATGCTGAAATATGCAGCTCTCACCCACCTCAGCCTCTAGTATCAGTGGCAGCTCTGAGACTACTTTGGTTCGGTGTAAATGAAATGTAACGCAAGTGCAATGAGGGTCAAAACATTTTTTTTTTTTTTTACACGCATTACATTTTAGTGTTGCACAGTATATCACTACTAGAAGCTTTTTACAATACTGTGCTATTAAATACAGTGCTATTCTTCATTTTATTAGAATCAATAGTTTAAGAATGCCAGCGTTTTTAATAAGAGTTGTATGTCCTGAGTTTCATCAATGTGCGACAGGTAGTGCAAAATTTTATTTATATAGCTGCAGCTTCATTGTAACGAAACGAGAAGCAAGGCTGCAAAGTGCTCTTGCTGACAGTCCACAGCTTGTTGACAAAGCAGATGCACAAAGCAAAAGGTTGGACATGGCTTCAGGCTGTGACAAAATCACAGTGGTGACACTATAGGGCTGGCCAAATCTCTTTGATTATGCACTGCTATTTCTGTTCATTTGAGAATCTTCAAACATTACTCATTATGTAACAGAATCTGTAACAGCATTTTACATTATTATTATTATAGTCATGTATATTGTAATAAATGTATTACAGTCATAAGGAAATATAATTACAATAATTTTTTTTGTTATGTCAGCTTTTGCATTGAATTTATACTTAATGTGTTGTGGCTGCTGCTTTTCATAACAAATATGAAAGTGTTACAGAACCCATATCATTAGAATGCATTAAGTTTTATTTTTGTACTTTTTAATTTTTTTCTAGATAAAAATTATTTTACACATTACTGTTGTTAATATAACTAAGTTTACAAAATTGCCTGTAATAATTTACAAATGTAAGTAGGGATGCACCGAATGTTCGGCAACTGAACTTATTCGGCCGAAAATAGCAAAAAAAGCTCTTTCGGTGTTCGGACGAATAAGCGAAAAGACAGAATAAATTGTACCGAACAATGACGTGACACGATCAAATAGCAACCAGCGTAAAGTGAAAGGCGCGCACTCTTTATAACGCAGCACACATGTCAGCAGTGTGGAAGCATTTAAAACTGTC
>NW_015649134.1:278288-287320 GCF_001515625.1 Sinocyclocheilus rhinocerous | reverse complement strand
GCAAAAATCATTACAAGCACAGACAGCGAGAGACTGTTTAGTACTGCAGCGCATGTCTTCGATGAGAACAGGAAGGGTGATTGTTGCTGGTTACTGTATGATGATTGAAATCGCGAAATGGCCTTAAACAATTAGTCAATAAACTGCAGAACGTTATGTTTTCTAATACACGCACACATTGCATGTTTTCTGACAGCGATGCACGAACTCGCGGCAGATCTGCTTGTTAACCAGGGTTCAAAGTCCAAAGCGCGAGGGAAATCTGCGCTGAAACAGTTTTACTCGTCAGTTGCTCAGTCACATTTTTATTAATTTTTAAAAGGCATGTGACAATGCAATACGTGCAACATATTCGTAACGAGACTCATTTATAAATCTGCTGTTGGCAACAAAAAGAAGCATTGAGGTCTTCCTGCGTGTTTCCGCCTAAATAAAAGTTGAGAAAAAGAACTCCATCAACATTCATAAACGTTAGTATTGTAATTTTACTGTTGTTCTGTAAAATAAAATAAAAAGTAAGACAATAATAATAATAATGATAATAATCATTACAACAGCTCTGTTTTAATACATTTATTATAACATTCACACTTAGTGTTCATATTGGGATCTGTAATATTTTCTAATGTTTTAAAAGAAGTTTCTTCTGCTCAGCAAGGCTGCTTTCATTTAAAAAATACATGCCTTAATCAAGAAGGGAGTCTGATGGCCAAAAATTTTTATTTTACTAACTTATTAATTTTAAGTTAAATTGTGCTTTGTTGGTATAATGTCTGCTAGAATGTTAAAAAAATGTTCAGTGTTAAGCATTTTAAAATTATTGTTTTGTAATTGATTTTTTCTTAATTACAACAGCTCTATTAATACATTTATTATAACATTCACACTTAGTGTTCATATTGGGATCTGTAAAATTTTCTAATGTTTTAAAAGAAGTTTCTTCTGCTCAGCAAGGCTGCTTTCATTTAAAAAATACATGCCTTAATCAAGAAGGGAGTCTGATGGCCAAAAATTTTTATTTTACTAACTTATTAATTTTAAGTTAAATTGTGCTTTGTTGGTATAATGTCTGCTAGAATGTTAAAAAAATGTTCAGTGTTAAGCATTTTAAAATTATTGTTTTGTAATTGATTTTTTCTTTGAAAAGCAAGACAAAATAGTAAAAAGCTAATTTTGGCTAATTTATGCAATGGTGAAAAAATTGGCAAAATACACGGTGGAAAAAAACCTAGAAAAACCATGTTCGGCATTCGGCCTTCGGCTTTCGGTCCAGTGTTTCATTTTGTTTGGTTTCGGCTTCGGCCAAGAATTTTCATTTCAGTGCATCCCTAAATGTAAGCTTTTCTGATAATCTAATGTTTTTTTTCTAAATGCATCTACAGTATAGTGGTTTAGTGGCACATTAAAAGTGAAACTGTCGATATGCAATGTAATATTTTTGAGTTATAGAATTTGTATTAGTAATACTATGCACTTATACCCTATGTACTCAACCGTGTAGTGTATGAATTTTATACGGTTATTTTGTCATTCATAACAAGAGTCTGGCATCCCCTACCTCTCTGTGACACACGTAAGTTGTGACAGTTCAGTGCATGAAGTGTCCAACATTGTTTATGTTTTTATAGTACAGTGACGTACTATAAAACAATGATGTATACAAGAGTCAAATCATGCCAGCTAAACCCTCCTTACTGACGAATCAATCTGTAAAATCAAAAGAAAAGGTCCAAACTTGTGTCTCTAGGAACAGTCCCTAACCGACTGATATCAAAGTTTTACTCCCCTGCTGATATTAGCACCGCTTTTGTGGTGTTATACCCCGAATTGTGATGACAAACTTGTACAGTGTTAAATGATGCAATTTCGTAGCATGTCATTCTTTGCTTCACCTTAGGAAGAATCTGATGCAACTTCACCACTACCTCTCTCTCACTACAGCATCTCTCTCATTCCATAAAAACACATCAAGACTTCAGTCAAAACTGCATCCGGATGCCCATTCAACGTCTAAGGTAATGCAAGTATCGTTCATTTAAACTTCATTGAACAGAGGTTTTAATATAAGCTATCTAAAGAAACTGATGATTCGCTTAGGTAGCGGTCAGCTGACTCTGTCACTCTCATGCTTACAGGTTAGCTAACCTTAACATGAATTCTGCTGTATCAGTTAATGTGTACTGCTGATGTAAATATTCATAATTAATCACAGATATTTTAACATTTCAGCTAATTACAGTAATGTTCAGGGAAATTTTGATTTCTCAATGCATAACCCCTTTAAACTAAACTTATCATGATTAAATTTTTTTTTATAATGTCATCTTTTCATTTATCATTTCATGTTTGATAACTATAACTTATTTTAATAACATTTCTGCAAGTGCAATTCCTGGAACAAGATAAGGGGGAGGTAAAATTAAAATTTCTGTGTGAGCTATCCCTTTAATATATTTTGTTATTACAGCAAAAGTTGCTGGACTGTGTATTAGCATGTGATTTTAAGAAGTGCAGCCTTTCAGTTGTATTGTTGTTTGGGTGTGGTTTATTTTGCCTGTGTTCCAGCTTTTCCACTTGACATGACAGTTTCACCCCAAAATGTGCAAAATGATGGCACCATTAATTAATTAGCTAAATAATTAACATTTCTTTAGTTACTCACCAAAATCAAGGACACCACCATATGTCCTAATTATTTGATGCTTTATATTTTCCTATGAATCTGATGCACCAGTGGCAATACATTCACCGTGGTGCAAACATGCATATCAAATTTTTTAGTATTTTTTTTTTTTTTTTACATAACTCATTTTACCTCTAGTAAGAATGTGTTTGTGTTACAAAAGGTTACAGCAGGGTGGACAGCTCTTACCCTTGGCTGCCAGTTCTCATACTGTTTCTGTAGATTGGACCCTATCGTCTCCAGGGCTTTCTGTGGACTCATGGACAGAGGGTCTAGAAAATAGAGAAAGATAGAGAAAATACACATTATCACACTATTACAGTATATTATTATATATTATTATAGAGTATACTATACACTAATACAATATTATTTTACAGAGAATGCCAGATGATGTAAATTTTATCTAAAGAGACTTCCAGAAGTACAAAAGCCATTCTAAAATAAAACCTGGCATAAGCACACACACAATCAATTCTGTATGGATTTTTAAACACATTACTACACTGCATACACATCATAAATACTGAAATACAAAACAGAGATGTTGATCATGTTTCCTCTAAGGCAAGGGTTCATTTAATTGGTTTATTATAAATCATAAAAGAAAGCCAATGTTTATTAAATCAAACTGACTTAAACAGAAATCAATGCTGACTACAATGTAAAAATTTATTCATCACCATACTTCCAACACATTGCTTGCTTCAGATTTGTTCAGTATGTCCTTCCTTATTACACAATATCATGTACAGGAAACAATCTTTATTCCACCTTACCATACCACATGACTGCAACAGATATTTATGGAATAAAGAATGTTTTGCATTTTAAGTTCAGATCATCTCTGAACATGTAAATGAAGGAAGTTACAAAATTTCTGGATGGATTGGTGGATGGATGGAGGAACTCACCTATCCAGCACTCTAGTCTGGCGCAGGGTGAAGTCTTGACTACATCAGGAGGGTCCACGCCAACATTGAGACATAAAACTAGAGCCACACTCACTGTTTTCATCTAGAGGAAACAAATAGGGAAAAAAGATAACTCTTATTCATTTAAATGACTCTGAAATGTGCTGAGATGAAGAAAGAGCAATTATTCATAACAACATTTCTAAAAGCAGAAAAAGTTCTGTCCATTTTAGTGGACATAACTTAACAGCATTTAATTAGATTTGTAATCAAAAGTGTTTGTATACTTGAAACATAAAGTTTCCCAGCAGTTTTCTCCAAAATAAAAACTCCAGAGTTTAAAGCTTGTGAGGAAATTAAGATGTACTTAATTGGATGGGAAAATATTTATTTGATCCTCTGCTGATTTTGTAAGTTTGCCCACTTACAAAGAAATGATGGGTCTGTAATTTTTTATGGTAGGTTTATTTTAACGGATAGAGACAGAATATCAACCAAAAAATCCAGGAAAAAAAACACATAATATAAAGGTGAGAAATTGATTTGCATTTCAGTGAGTGAAATAAGTATTTGACCCCCTACCAACCAGCAAGAATTCTGGCTCCCACAGATTGGTTATGTGCCCATGTGGAACACAGATTAGTCCTGCCACTTTTGAATTTACTCCTAATGTCAGCTCGTTAAGTGTATAAGACACCTGTCCACACAATCTGTATCTTCCATTCCAACCTCTCCATCACCATGGGCAAGACCAAAGAGCTGTCAAAAGATGTCAGAGACAAGATTGTAGATCTGCACAAGGCTTGAATGGGCTACAAGACCATCAGCAAGAAGCTTGGTGAGAAGGAGACAACTGTTGGTGCGATTATTCGGAAATGGAAGAAATACAAAACAAACATCAATCAGAATTGGTCTGGAGCTCCGTGCAAGATCTTGCCTGTAGATCAGCCCCGAACTAGATGGGAGGAGCTTGTTAATGATCTTAAGGCAGTTGGGACCACAGTCACCAAGCAAAACATTGGTAACACTACGCCGCAATGGACTGAAATCCTGCAGCGCCCGCAAGGTCCCCTGCTCAAGAAGGCATGCAAATCAATTTCTAACCTTTATATAATGCGTTTTTTCTGGATTTTTTGGTTGGTATTCTGTCTCTATACGTTAAAATAAACCTACCATAAAAAATTACAGACCCTTCATTTCTTTGTAAGTGGGCAAACTTACAAAATCAGCAGGGGATCAAATATTTTCCCCACTGTAAGTATAGCTGTAATTTTACTATTGTAAAGTGTAATAATTAATATAAACGTTTTTTTTTACTTTTACAGTGCATTTGTATTACCTATTTCCTAATTGCATGTAAATGCAATAATATATTTCTGTCTTAGAGTTAATGATAATATAAAACTATTATTATTATTATTATTATTATTAATGGGTTGGGCTTCCTACAAATGCTGGTGTGAATGTTATGTTGACTGAGTTACTATAAAAAGAAGTTTAAGAACACTTCGATACAAGGGTCATTTTTATTACTCTGTTCAATTTGGTCACTGAAAAGGGGTTGGTTGGAGCTGCTAATGTTGCTCTCAAGTTGCACCTGATTGATGCATTTAAAATGTATAAACTTTTCTTCAAGTGTACCATGTCCCTGGACCCTCAAGAGCATCTGAGGTCAAGCCACAGTCTCACAAAATCATGTGGGGAAACACTGCATAAGGAGATTTATTGTAGATTAGATTAGATTAGATTTATATTACATGAATTTATACCTCAGTGTTTAGGAGTTGTGTAGTCAAGATTCTCATCAAATATGGACTTAAATTTAGTTCTGTTCCTCAGACAAAGCTACTACATGGCTTCAAAGATGTGAAATAAAGCATACAAGTTGCATGGGCTAGTTTTATGCTGTTTTCTGTAATTTTTTAGAAATTGACAGCTGCTGTCATGCAGGTCTGAAATGACTTGAGGGTGAGTAAATAACAGAAGTTGATTTAGTAAGCAAGCATTTCTTAAAAACATTCATAAAAATGTTACACTTGAGGATGCTGTCACTCATTATGGCTGATTGAACAACCAAATTCTACATAGAGCTACTCCTACGGTACAGCACAACACCTAAATGACAGTAATTCATGTCTCTGTGTGACAGGTGAGAACTTGATCCATGTGTTCACAAATAAAATCTTCATCTCAGAGCACAGCTGACTCATGGGAAAGAGTCTTCACAGTGGTGCAAGAAAGGGAGAGAAAGAGAAGGACTGATGGTCCATGAAAGGAAAACAGAGGGTGCATTAACCCTCAATGTGAAGGATGAACTCAGCACCTTAACGGGGTAAAAAGTAAGAGAGATAAAATCATTTCATCATGACCATAAGAAAGGACGGGAGGGGCATATGACTGACAGCTGCTGTCAAGGTGCTGCTGATCAACATTCTGTTGGTGATATCACAGAGCAAGTCGAGTCAGCTACAGTTAGAATTAGATCAAGAGTAAATATAAACCACACAGCATAAAAACTCCAGGCCAACAAAAGCGAGGTGAAATATCAGGTTTTACTGTGTCACTATATTTCTTGTCACTGTGTAATAAATTACCACAACAAAGTGCATGGCACTCTATTCACTCTGGACCTACAGTTCATTTAAATAAACTCTGGTGTGCAGATTCAAACACACAAAGCTGTTTACGTAGTTGCGCATATTCTGACACACTGAGCTGTGCTGCTCAATACATGTGCAGATCCGAGAGTTCAAATCTGGATGCCAACTAGGAGTGTCAATTTACACAGCTTCTCATGATCGATCATCATTTAAATTAACAATCAATTAATCTATTAATTATTCACCATAACTTCTTAAACCAATTTTGCTGTGTTATAATCACGTTGTTTAAAAAGTACTTGCTTAACCAACACAAAATAGTTGTCGTTTTTAAGCTTAGAAGCTTGGATTCAGTGAACATAAGGAATATGGCCAACTCTTAAGTGATTTTAAATTTGTTGACATATTAGACATGCTTCATTTTCACAGTGTGAAAAAAAAATGACAGTTTTACTTGAAACTGTGATCTGTAAAACCATTGTACATACTGTAGATATAGACGTGCGTCCATATACCGTTGAAAATGCCTCAACTAGTAAAATACAACAAGCATATTTGTTTCAGTTAGAGACCAAACAATATGACGTATTTGTATGAAAAATAACTGCTGGCACACATGTAAACAGCATACACAAGGCTTTTGCAAAATGTTTTGGTTTGTAACTTCACGAAATATATTTATTTAGAGTAGGTGTTCTCGAGCCACACAACTTACGAACGAATGAAAAAAAATAATAATATAAAAAAACTGATAGTCATTTCACAGTCTGAAATCATCAAAAAGGACCTTGAAGACCCTGTGGTGCTGCAGCAAAGTGAGTTTATTGCTCTTAATTTGCATGAATAATTTCACCTTTTCATGGTAAGGTAACCCAAGTTACAAAACCATATGTCATTCAGTGAAATAGGGCTGTGTTTGATTCATCGATACGACGATGTATTGTCACATACTACTTGTCAATACAGGTATCGATACAGCTGCTTCTGTATCGATTCCGCAGCATGTATGGAATTTGAATACAAGAATAACGTTTAAAACGAAGTGTAAATGAACTAAAATTAATGAATATAATATAATATGTAAGCTACATCAAGGTTTAATCTGGCCCACAGAGGAACATAACTGGGGTTGCCTGTTTAAGAGACGTAATCCCTGAAACAAAGCTTCACAATTGTGGAAATATCTGTGTTACTTATTTTTGTCAACCTGGCAACCATTATTCCCGTGCTCTGTCTCCACTGTGGATAAAAGTGCTGGCTCTCCGAAAACACTGGTAAACTTTAGCAATCTCCAGTTGGATATTCTTATTCACAGAAAAGTGCATATATCAGGTCGGTGCTAATTTATTTCTCCCTCTCAACGAAGCAAATTTAGGGCCGATGTCTCTCCTTTCTGTTCTAAATGTAAGACAGAAATTGGTAATCTTACTCATTGCTTGTGGTTCTGTAACAAGATACAGAAGTTCTGGTGGGATGTTTCTGTAGAACTGAATAAAATTCTGGGTGTTTCTTTGGTTCCTACTGGGTATGTCTTTTTCTATAGGTCTTGATAAGTACAAAATTAGGCTTTTTAATTTTCTTATTTTCTTTTTTACTTTTACAATGGATCTCGGATAAAGCACCCTCTGTTAAGATGTGGCATCAAACTATTTTTGAATACGTGTCACTGGATTACCTGACTTGTATGTTACATGATAAGAGTGGTGTATTTCATAAAATTTGGGAAGCTTTTCTAACATATGTTGATGGTGACATTGCTTCCATCCTGACGAGGATTAATCTAGGCATGTCCGGGGTGACTGTTAGCTGCATTATAAGTATTATTTATTGTCTGTATATCATTATTATTATCCTTTTTTCCCCCCAACTTATGTATATACAGTATAAACATATGGAAATCTAATATGTTAAAAAAAAAAAGTTTTTTTTCTTTTCTTTGAGCTGAAATGTACTTTGTTGATGTTGTTGTTGTTTGTTTAACTGTTGTTAATAAATAAAATAAAAAGTCTGTGTTAATTTACGGGCCTGAGAAGGATTGAGAGAGAGAAAGAGATTGTGTATGTATGAATTACCTCCGTCTTTGCCGCATTTCTCTATTAACAGTGAAGCTGAGGGCTTAATTGCTTCAAAAACAGTAATGTTACCAACTCCTTGCTGAGAAAGATACTGTAACTCTTGAGTGATGAAGCTATTTTATTGATAAAATAAAAAAAAATTATGGGGCAGTGCTGAGAAGATTCTGTGGTGCTGAATGTTTGTGCGCGCAGCGCAATCTGTGTGAGAGACTGTCTGAATGTGTTTGTGTGAGCTACAATGAAGACAGTGCATTAGTTTAGAACGCTTCTATTTTCTTTTTCTTAAATATAGAGAGTGTGTTAATTTGTGCAATGATAACCTACCAGAAATGTAAAGATGATTTTATTAATATATTAGAATGAGTACATTACAATATACATTTTATTAGAATGAGTACATTATTATTTATGGGCTTAAAAACAAGATGCAAACAATCAGAATATTGTACCCGGTGGGGGGGTGTCCAATGACACATACACAATTATCTATATTGTTTCACAGTGGTACAGACACCCTTCATAATGAAGAGGTCAACTGCCTGCTCTGCCTATATTGTTAGAAGTGGCCTTATAGTATGCATTGTTTAATAAACAGCTGTTATACTAAATTCTGCTGAGCTGAAATTTGGTGCAGACCCGTATTGTGATACATATTGCATCATGACCTTTATATCGGGATACGTATAGTATCATGACTTCGCTGCCGATACACAGCCCTACAGCGAAATGCCAAAAACACTTTTATTGTTAGATTAAAAAA